>NC_136996.1:10501443-10628943 GCF_032717465.1 Coenobita brevimanus
ATCTTAGGTCCGCGCATTACCGGGATAATTCAGGGTGCCATTGTTTCCTGGTGGCATTCAGGTGCACGGGCTTATAACAGGGTTGAGTTAGTGTGGAGGGGCGTAGTAGGCACTCTCTCACACACTGCCGCTCACACTGTAAATAGCTCGCACACTGTCTGTACCCTCACACTCCCGCTTACAGTACTTAAAATCCTCATACTGTCTAGACTCTCATACATCCCCTTGCACTGTCTAAAGCGCCCTTTCACACACTGCCGCTCACACTGTTAATATCTCGCACATTTTTTGCACCCTGACGTTACCCTCTCACACTGTTTAGGTCTCACATTGTGCAGATTTTTCTAAAACTGCCGCTCATAGTTTCTAGTCTCCTGCACTGCCGCTTTGTCAAGGCTCTAACTTACACTTTCTAGACGCCACATTTCTCCGCACCACACCGACACAAACACCACACGCATCCTCTGCCACAGTTCAGCTCTATTCACTGTTAGACCCTCTCAGAATATCTCCTACATTGCAAAGACCCTCTCACATATTCCTTCACACTGCCTTGACTCTTTTACACCTACCTTGATCTTCACACACCACCTTAACTTGAGTGGTGCCTCGATTTCCAGAGTTTCTCTCACTGCGTCCACTTTCTCACAAAGCCAGACCTTCTGACATTTCCACAGCTGTCTCCAGTCTATCAGTCTCTCAAAATTCCAAAAATATCGCACAACTTCACAAAACTTTTTACACTTCCATACACTACCCACAGTTCCACAAACTTCTCACAGTTCCACATAACTCTCACACTTTCACAAACCTTTCACAGTCCAAACACCTCTCACACTTTCACAAACATCTCATACTTCCATAAATCTCTCACACTTTCAAAAACATCTTACCATTTCACACACCAATCACAGTTCCATAAAACTTGCAGTGTTCCACATACCTCTCACACTTCTACAAACTTCTTTTCCACAAACATCTCACAATTACACAAACCTCTCATAACTCCAAATATTTCTCTCATTTCCACAGTCCTGTCACATTTTCATAAACCTTCACACTTACGTAAGCCTCACACGTCCAAAACCTTACACACTTCCACAAATCTTTCACACTTCTACAAGCCCTCACACCCACACAAACCTCTCACACTTACGTAAATTCTCACACTTACAATAATCCCTCATACACACACACAAACCTTTCATACACACACAGACCCTAACATTTCCACGATACTCTTTACACTTCCACAAATCACTCACGCTTCCACAAACCCCTCAATACACACAACTCACACACTTTCACATAATCTCACACCTCCACAAACCTCTCACATTTACACAAACCTTGAACTGCATAACAACTTACACACCTCTCTTACTCCCATTCAGATTATTAGACAGTCCCAACTCTTGCTCTCTCATAAATTTCCATAGTCTCCCAAGCATTACCAAACTTTCATTCTAACCCATTCACATTGCTTGAGTGGCACAACGTTCGTCTATTTCGCATATGTGGGTGTTGGAGAGGGACTCCTTCTTGTGGTGGCACCGATATAACCAGGCCTCTCCACTGTCTGGTTATACAGATGTCCCTCATTTACTTTCCTTCCCCCTCCTAAATGAGGATAGTGAACTGCATAAGGGTAACTTAAGCCTGCAGTCTACCGGGTTCGCGCTTCAGTTGAGCCTGGAGCCACAACAACATTCACATAACCCCTCAAGCACTACGAAACTTTTTTCCTTAGCCACTCAAATTGCTTAACACTCACAATTATTCGCCATTTTCACACGTAGTTAACTCTTCAAGCACTAGCAAGACTCTCACACTATTTAATGCTCCCACACTACTAAGTAGGACTATGTATCCTTTTCTCTAGCCTTCACATTTCAAAGTCCCTCTCCCTTTTTTTGCTTTGCAGGACAATCGCACTTAGTATCGTTTTCGCTAGGCCTCGCATCACCAAATCTCCCCACTCACTCTGCCGTCTCATTTCCTTCCATCCCAAAGGCAGGCACTCTAACGGTGAAGAACCTGGACAAACACTCGAGCTACCAAGGCCCCTCTCGTCACTTCATTAAGCTGATGAAATGTGTCGGGAGAAAGGTCAACGCACACACACACACAAAAGCGATCTGTGTGTATCTAACGAATGGAATCACACACACACACACACACACACACACACACACACACACACACACACACACACACACACACACACACACACACACACCGCTCCCCGGCTCAGTGGTGACGCTCTTGCCTACCATCTGCTAAGACGGTGGTTCGCTCCTTGCTCGGGATGCGAAAAGTTTCGCTGGCGAAGCGGGTGTGTACTGTCCCCCTTGAGGAAGGGGATGGGTGTGTGCGTTTGTGAATGTCAAGGCTTTGCCCTTAGATCGGACTATATGAGCTCTCAGCTCTCATCCGGGAGGGCAAAAAGCTGACGATCACGACCATCACGTGATCTTGACCGACCCGGTGAATTACACACACACTGTCGTACTGACAGCAATAAACATAAAACTTCACTTTATTCTTAGTAACCGAAGTTACACTCCAGGTGTGGCATAGCTTTCAACGGTTTGTCTTGGGGGAAGGAGGATTTATATCATCTGTAACTAAGGCCAGAATGCTGTGAATAAATCCTAGTGTAGCAGAACTAAATCCAAGGCAGTGCAATAACACCAAGAGTTAGGGAAAAATCTCAACATAGTACCATCAAGCTGAGAGTATTTCAATAAATCCCGGTGAAGTACAGCTGAGACCAAGTAGTACAGTCACTTCCAGGGTTCGAAAACAAATCCCTCGGTAGAACAGTGAAGCCTTTGGTACACAATAGAGCCTTCGGTGGCAAAATAAAGTTCTCAGTAGCATAGTAAAGACCTCGGTAGCGCAGCAAGGCCCGTCGTGGTAGGTTTCGTTTCGGAGGGTAGAGTAAAACTTTGGAAGGAGGCGGTGGCCAGTGGAGGTACCTCACTGGGTTGAGGCAATAAACATGCAGATGAGGCGCAATGAGGTCAAGATCACTTAACATGGAAGGCACCGCGACACCCACCTCAATCCAGTTTAAGGTTGTGTTTAACCACATCAACCCGTATACTTTGTTTTAATTTTACATTTGCACACCCCAGATGATTTTTTTTTTATCACCTTAAGAGACACGCTTTGTACTGGGTGAAGTAGACATAGCCTTTATTTATCTCTTTACTATTACAGGTCTCCCTTTTGCAGGATAAAATAGTCTGGAGGTAAAAAGAAAAAAACTTAAAGGCCACAGGATTCAGGAGGTTAACCACGTTGCTCTAAGGAGTCTCTCTAACATGAATGAACACGTTATGAGATATTCAGAATATATTGTGAGATATTCAGATAAACAATAAGACGTCCTTAGTCCATCCATCCATCCATCAGCCAATCCTACAGTACCCCATGAGGAGCGTAGGAGCCCGGGGCTGGGCAGTTGGTCCTGACATTTAAGATGAGAGTGACCAGCCTCACTCATCCCTGAGTGGCATTACATGAGCAATCAACCCCAACCAACCCTTGGATATAAACCTTCACCGGCTCAATCCGATTGGAGCGCAATAATTACCCACTAAACCACCAGGCGCCAAAATTTGTTTATGTGGTTACCACCCAGCGTAGTAAATGGTTTCCTGGTGCACAGGAAACCATTGGGCTTGTCACTCAGTGTAGAGTCACCCACAGGCTGAAGGAATTGGAAAGAATGAAGGAAAGAAGGACAGAAGAGGGAGTGTAAAGTCACCCTTAGGCAGAAGGACAAGGAAAGAATGAAGGAAAGAAAGACAGAAGAGAATGGAGGGAAAGAAGGATAGAGAGGAAAGGGCAGACACCTGAGAGCAGCACTACATTGAGTAAGTGGATGGTAAGCACCCCCACCTACCACTACGTCCTTAGTCTAAAGGAATTAATGTGATGGAGAATGGTGATGCAAATCATAAGGTCAGGTACTTCACTATGTTTGTTTACATTTGTAGCTATTGTGCACCTGTCATTACGCAATTGTCTCTCCATTTAATACCCATCTCTGTTAGTACTTAATTTATGCAACAAACAATTAACTAAAAAACCAGCCAGAGCAAAGGCAACAAGTCGCCAACTTATTACACATTTAATATTCTTCTACGTATCCCTCGCCACTACAGACCTGTCATTCTGTTTGTCACTAAGCATTGTTTCACTTCTGTCACATCACTACATACCTTCACCCTCATTGCACACCAGCTGAACCGTGTAATAACTGAGCTGTTTTTCAGAGCACAATAAGGCTAGATTTTGGCCTTTAAATTTTGCTTAGCACCTGCGTTCGGTTGATTTGAGTTGATATGAGCTTACTTGAGGGATCACCCGAGTTTACATATTTTTAGGACTTCAGCCAGTGAGTGTGGCGGAAGAAGGTCAGCCTGATAACGAAGAGCAGAGTAATGTAAAAAAAAAAAAAAAAAATGTGGCCACACCCTCCGTGAACAAAGCGTCTGGTTATAAATACAGGTGAAAACAATTCAGATTGTCAAGTGACACTCATGGATACAGAACATTGTTTAACGCTGACGTTTTACTCACAGGATGTGGCTATACACTGTGTTTTGTTGGGAGGAACTTTCATTGCTGTTAGGTTGAAATCTAGCTAGTTACATTTCTCAAAGGGATTTTTTTTCCCCCCTTGGTGTACGTGTTTCATTTTCTTACCAACGGTCCTAGCCACGTCCTCACAAAATTTTTCCTGTGATGATCGGCATAAAGTTTGCAGTCAAATATTCGTTTAGGCAATTTAAATGAGCTTATTGCCAAAAGCATAAACGCAAAAGATAAGTTCCAAATAACCAGAACAGTCAGTGTGGAGCACCAGAACCATCCTAAACAATGCATTTGTTTTGTTCTGCTTCGACCGCGGTTAAAGCACTGGGACAGTTCAGTTCGAGCATGCCCTTTAATTTGTGATAAAAGTTTTGGAGAAAATGAATCTCGTCTTAAACAGAATGGGGTAGTATACAAAAAGCAAACCTTGGAAAATGTCATGCAATTGGTTGCAAATTTTACCCTTCCACGTAATACGCGCAGGTAACGATCGGTGGTAGGATGAACAAGATTATCAACACTAGTACTAAAATAAAGAAAAAGAAGAAGAAGAAGAAAAAGAAGAAGATATGACTGCATTCCATACAAGTTTGGTTCTGTTTCACCTCCTATGTTCTCTCTAGAGTTGTCTCTAGCAAAATATAATCGTATTAGTTCTCCAACCAGTTCCTTAGTTTCTTCATTCTTTCTCGTGCACATCATCTGCTAATCCATGAATACCGTTTTTAATATTCGCCAACCTTCAGATGATCAGTATTCAGTTGGTACAACCACACGATAAGATCTTCGGTTTTTCTTATTAAATAACATACATTACCCACTTGTCTGTCAGTGCTACCAGACGACTGATAGAAATTAATAGGCCTGTGAGCTGACGTTGCCAGATCGCTGAGAAACAGATGATACAACTGAAGAGGATTGACTTTCATTTGCTCTGAAAGCGTAAAGTTGCTTCATTATTTCATTCCACATCTACTCCACCATGTCTCTTGCACCTGATACCGTGTTTGTCACCCGGTCTTTTGTTGCTCATATACCCTTTACCATAACACACTCACCTAACATCTCTTCTATAGCACTTCTGCCATTCCGCTACATACTTTTCATTTCACAGCACACGACGATCATACTCCACACTTACCTTTTTATTTATTCATTTATTTATTTATTTACTCATCTGCCATTCCACTCCATGTCCGTTATCCAATCACACCTTGTTATTGAGGTTATCTGTCACTCCACTCATCCACATATAGGCCTACCATCCATCGTACTACGAATGTCACACACCTGCCATTTCACCGCACACCACTCATTCTGCTCCACACCTGCTACATATTTACACATTTTCTGTTCCATTCACTGTCTGCTATTCCACCACATCTTGTATATTGTGTGTACCTGTCACACACATTGAGTTGTACTACACGTGCCACATACCTGTCGCTTCACTGCACACGCCTCTTTTGTTATACACCTGTCAGTTCACTGCACACCAAGCTTTTGCTACACATTTATCGCTTCATCGCACAAGCCTCTTTTGCCACACCCCTGTCGTACTAACTGTGACACGGCAAGAGGTGAAGAGTCAGGGCAGAGAATTTGCCAATTATTCCACCGCATCTATATATAGGGCATGTCCATCACCGTCCTGTCTGACACATCATATCAGAGAGGATCATCCATGGGCAGAGAAACATACCAAGCCATTTGGAGCCAGAGAATATTATACAATAATGGTAAGACAAGAAATAGTAGAGATGAAATATTAGGCAAAGTGCTGTTCCCGACTGTACATGTCCGGAACCGAGAAGAAACGACAACAGTTTAGCCGAGTCGGACTGGAAGCGATTATGCTGATGGACTGTCTTTGTAATCTGCCCACGACACCCTCGGGAGTCCTTCATGTCGACCTCACTATATGACTGTTGTGTAATTACGAGGAAACATACCACTGGCGCAGCTGAGCTTGTTTGTAAATTAACAGTGAAGATTTGCGACCCGGGGCTGACGGTCGTATCGTCAAAATTATGTGCACGAAGGTGTAAGCAAGCCTTTAAATTTTATGGTCATTTATGGGACACACACATTTGTTAGATGACATCAACCTGCATAAGGTCAAGTGCGCACCAAACGTTTGCTGGCGCGGATGAGTGTGTTTCATCACCGTAGCCCATACAATTGGTTCTACTGGATGCGGGTGTAGGAGAGAATTTCTATGGGTTACAATGATGCAGAACTCCTGGCCTCACCGGCAAGCATTTGGTGAGGACGCAACCTAGCACATTACCCTATAGGGTGAGGTCAGCAAGGATACAGAATGGTTAGACGTGCTCTTATCATCAGTTGCTCTAGATACTGTAAAAAAAAAAAAAAAAAAAAAAAAAAAAAAATGAGGGATTGTCCTTATTTTCGTCCTCACAGCTTTGAAATACGGGTCTGAGATAGTTCACAAGCAAACTTACGATTAATTTATTTTCCTGGTTGTCATTTGTTTTTAGAAAAGACAAGGAGAGTTAATTTTTCCATGTCTCCTTTCTTTAAAAAAAATGGTAACGAGGGAAAAATTATTATTATTATTATTTTTTTCAAGAAGGACAAGGAAAGGATATTGAAAAAGCATCTTACAAAAGAAAATCTGAGCTACGACAGGCAGTTTATTATATTTTCATTTGTGATGCCGTGCTTCACTTGGAACAGTTGCGTCAATAACTTCATTACACCGCTTTGGATCTGTATGAGTATTTACTGAAATCTTTCCCAATAAACAAGTAATATCCACACGGGCTGGAACGATTGGAATCTCGCTTAATTCATGTGGTACCTCAAAAGTGTAAACGTATTATTCACCGAACTGTAAGAGAGTGGTTATCCTTACCAGCTGATAAAGTTGGAAAGATAGGGAACAAATACGAAAGTCCTAGGGCCGTATTTTTGGGAATCGCTAAATTCTACCTGGAGTGAAGCACCTCAGTTGCGAAAATCCAGTGGGAGTGACTAACTGGCCGGGCTGCCCCAAGAGATGTCCCCTCTTCTAAAATAGCAATTCTTGGATGTAAAGAGAGACGAAAAGCAAAGAAACTATGTTATGTGCAGAAGCAACAGTAAAATTAACGGAGAAGGAGCAACGAGAAGAACATGATAAAAACTAACATGGGAAAAACAGCAAAGAAAATGGAGAGGAATATTGAACTCTTCCAGGTTGGCTGACTGGGTCAACTAGGATGGCTCCATTACGTACATACATTTTTTGGTAGAACTGCTTGGCTTTGTATTTTTCAGCGTTTACAGCAGTGCACAGGTTAATTATTCAACGCATTCTGATTTTATTTTTGCCAAGGGAAGTGCGAGTGTATGATTTTAATTTTACCTGTGAATCCTCCATAGCATTACTGGAATTACAGCTATAGCGATGGTGAGTTTCAGTAATGAGAGCACACATACACGTATCTCCAAGTTATTTATTTGTTTATTTATTTATTTATTTTATTTATTGGTGTGTGTACCTAGTTTTCTGTACAATCTTCGGTACAACTGGCTGATATCCTTCCTTTAGCCTTTTCTTTCTTTTTTGCCTTTTTTTTTTTTTTTGATAATCTAAGACTCTCCATTATTCCATCTTTCTTTTCCACTTACTTCATGCTGTACCTTCACGCTCCCTCTTTATCTCCCACTTGCGTAACCTAGACACCACAATGATAATCAGGTCTGCTTTTCACTGCACTGGGTTCTTTGTTATAGATAAGAACAAATGTTCATAATTAGATGTGTACGTATACTGAGAGTAATTGGTTTATTAAGGTTCATTTTTTTTTTTTTTTTATGTACCCCCCATTCTTTTAGTATGATTCTTTAATCACTACAATACGGTGACCCACTTTTTATTTATTTCTTGTTATATTCGGACGAAAAAGCTTTATATACGGTACATATTTCGAACTGGAGAGGTACAGCTTTCGATAATTCCTTCACTACAGGAGGTACGTTCAGTAAGAATCGTCTAATGGCAAGACAAGAAAAAAAAAAAAAATCTTGATACCCACGCTTACAGCCACAACATTAATCACCACACTATCGCCCTTGCAGAAGAAATGGCTTTTTTTATGTGTTATTTTTTGCACTAGATGCCCTTAAATGTCCCTTACGTTATCCACACGTGGTACGGGAATGAGCCAAGCCGCCACCGTCCTGTGAGAGGAAACTGGCGCCTTTGGGTGGGTTGTCCGTCATTTTCCCCCGCCTTAACAACGTCACTTACGAAGCCACTACATTAGCCAACAAAGGCGCCACCAGGGAGCCTTATGGAGCGGAATACTTTACCGCCAGAGGTTGTATTTATAAACTCTCCTAAGCTTAAGCTGCGTTGAAGAGTGTTTGTTTATACGCTTGTCTCCATTTATACAACCACCATACGCCTCACAACCAAATGTAAGTGAAATGCCAGTGACAAAATGCGCCAAACAATATGATGTATGACAATAATTAACTGTTATGGAGGCTTGTATATCTTGAATCTTTAGTTAGAATTTTCTATAAATATAACACTGTGAAGGAAATTGGTTAGTCTTCTTTATAATACGTGCCTTAGACTCCTGCTATTCCCACCGCGACCACCTCCCGCCCCGACCCGTTGTACCTCACGCCCTCTATAGCCTGCCCGGGAAATACGAGCCTCTCTGGACCTCACCCTGTTTTCTTTTCCTCACGCGGGTGTAACAACAATACGGGAGTCAGACCTCCACTCACACACTTTTTTTTCCTGCTCCCTTTCCATCCCTTGGGCGTCACAGTACATAAAAAATATATAGACAAAAAGTGGAGTTAGTTTTGTTATTTTGTGTGTGTTTTTTTCTGTGTTTGTCGTGAATTCTTCATGTGAGCCGAGTACACAGTTACCCTTACCTGCGGGGCTTATGTCATACATGTAAAATATATGGATGAAAAAGGAAACCAGTTTTCTTATTCTGTGTGTGTGTGTGTGTGTGTGTGTGTGTGTGAGACTTTTTTCTTCGATTGTGATTAATTCTTGAAGTCAACAGAGTATACAGATATTATCTCCTTTTTTTTTTTTTTTTTTTGGTATATCCGGTGTATTTTTCATACGTATGTTGTCCACAATAGTTTACCTTCAAGGAGAATTTCATCATTTTGCAGTTTATTTTCAGTAGTTTATTGGCAGATTAGGAAACTATTTTTGTTCAGCATCTTTTCCATGCTACTGTTTTGTGACTAGCACCATATTCAAGTGTTAATCTATTGTCACAGTTCAGCAAATAAGTAGAGATGACAACATTAGAGCAAATTAAAACGGACAGCGTATAGTGCCTCTGCTATTTCCTGGTTGTGGTGTACTTCTTGTGCTTCGTAAGGATCCACGTTCTCCCCTCTCGTCCCTCTGGATCCACGTTCTCCCCTCTCGTCCCTTCAGCCCCAGTTCAGAGCAGTCAATACTCCGTAGATTGTATCGCGATAACATCAACTCGACTCTGCTGGTATATGCCCCCTCAGCACAGCACCCCGAGCACAGCTGATATCGGGGACTAAATATAAGCTTGACAGGCATAAGATCAGGCTTGGGCGGGCGGGGACCTTTGGAACCTGTGATGACGTCTGGTATATTTAGCATTCATTCAGCCACCACCGATTCCCCGGGAGCGTATAATACTCGAGCCACAGGTGGTTATTAGGATATCTGGCTTGCAAGAATGGGCGATAATGAGTTTGCGTAGTAGTTAACGCCACCGAAGCTCGGGGCAAAAATTTAGATAAGCAGCTGGGGAGCAAGCCGAGGGAGCTGAGCGTACAGAGGTGAGAGGGGGAAGTAATATGATGTGAGGCAAGAAGGGTGCGGAAATATAAATTCTTTACTATGATGACATATTCTTTCTGCTGTCAGACCACCAAGTACTTTTGTCCATCTTGGGAGAGCACTCCAGTATTGAAAGAATTAATGACGGCTGCATCCAAACTACCAGTTCTAAAAGTCTCTCCTACGTTGGAAAAACCATCTGTTGGTAATCCGAATAATACAAAAAGACGTCCATTGACTTTAGGTGTTAAGAGAGGTTAGTTGGGTTCACCTTAGATATCCCCAACGACAACAGTGGTCCGTAATGACAACCTTTTGGGCGACTGTCTCCAACTCCTCATGTTTGAATAGTCTTTGCTAGGCTGAAAAATCGTCTTTAAGCAGGAAGAATAAAGTATAAAAGACATCCTTGAGCTGAAGTGGTTAATAAGATAAAAGTTCAATTCCCCCTATAAATCTCAGACGACACAAAGGATCCCTGCGTATGGGTCGTTAGTGCAGTCGTTGTGGTTAACATAATGCCGATACTCTCGCGTGGCTGAAACTGGGTCATTCCTGGTCCTTCCAATTTTGGTCCACGTTCCAGCTGTCTATCTGTCCTGGACACAATGTAATGGCTTTTAGGAATATCGTCCTTCGTGTCGCCTGATACCATCCAGCTGCTACTGTCCACGTTGCTTTTTCGTCTTTCTTTCCTCATTGCCTAGTTTATCAGTATCTCGTTTTAACACTATTGTATACCAAGTTGTACCTTCTCAAAAGATTGCTTCTTTCTTGTATGCAGCCTCGTCACTGTCCTATTTGTACTCAGTAACTACTGTTTGCCTCGCTGTAGTTCTTCCTCCGCAAAATTTACTTGTTTCCCCCTGAGTCTACACCATGCTCTCTCCTTTTTCCCTGAATAGATGTAGTACGTAAATCCGTTTTTATAGCATATGCTGTGCTCAGTTACTCCGATGTCTTTAATTCTCTTACTGTATGCTCCTGTTTCTCCCTTTTTCCCTTGCGTCCCAGCGGCTTTATTTCCACTTGTTCGAGTTCAGGTACTCATTTTCTTGTTACTAATATACAGCATTAGTATGTATACTTACTGTTTTCCTACGTTTCTTTGTTTGGTAAAGTCCTTCTCTTTATATTCTGGGTCCCAATTGCTACTTTTTCCCAGAGTTCAAACCCAGTCTTTGACTCTGAACCTCTTCATCTTTTATTGGCGTTCGCTTTGCACTGGTTTGGTGTGTTATTGTGTTGTGTTCCTGCTGTTGGTTGCCCTGCGGTACTGTACCTGGATCCCAACAGTGAGGCTGGGCCAGGAGGTGCACTGCGGCTGCTCTCCCTCCACCTGACCCCCGACACGTCCGAGGAGTGAACCCTGGGTCGTTGGGGACGCCTCGATCTAGGTCAGGGGAGGGTGCGGTGGGCTGGGCTGGGCTGGAAATAGGGATAAAAAAAAAATAAATAAAGAGGGGACAGAGTGGGTGTTAGAGAATTGGGGTGGGAGGAAAGTGTATTGAGAGGGAATAGCTGATTAGGGTATGGTGAGGTTATTGGTGGAGAAGTAAGGGAGGAGGATGGTGCTGATGGTGTTGAACGAAATATAAGGGAAAGGAGCGAATGTTAGAGAACTGGGATGGGAAGTATATTGAAGTGGGCAGAATGTGTACTGGGGAGCGAATCGTTAACGCAGTGAGGTTAGTAATGGAGAAGTAAGGAAGGAGGATGGTGCTGAAGGGAATATAAGAGAAAGAGGCGGATGTTAGAGAACTAGGATGGGAAGTACTGTATGTGTACTGGGGTGGGGAGAATGTGCACTGGGGAGAGAATCGTTAACAGGATGTGGTTAGTGATGAAGAAGTGAGGGAGGAGGATGTTGGTGAGGGGAATAGTGGGGAGGGAATCAGTGAAGGAGGGTTAGTAAAGGTGAATGAGGGAGAAGTAAAAGAGGATGTGGGATTGAAGGGAATAAGTGTGTTCGATGAACCGGGGTCAGGCGGGATAAGAAGAAGAAGGGAAGAAGAAAAAGAAGAAAGAGAAGACGACGAAGAAGAGGAAGAAGGAGGTTAAAGAGAAGAAGAAGAAGACGAAAAGCATGAAGACGTAAAAGAAGAAGAAGGAAAAGAAAAAGAAGAATGTTAGATTTATTGAGGAGAAGAAGAGGAGTTAGATTTACGTCTATCGAGTGCACGAGGGCCATTAAGGCGGACAATCAATTTTTGGGAGAATTGTGTAGCAGGAGGAGGAGAAGGAGGAACAAGATTGATCCCTTTGCTGCGATGACCCCTTCTTTTATTCCAAACTACCTCCAGCTGATCTCATTTAGCTTTGGGTGACCCTCTTGAAGTGAAGTATGTAAGTACAATCACCCTTAACCCATTCAGTGCCGTCAGTACCTTTATGCAGTATTCTTGCTTCTGTCAGACGATTTCATCCAGCTTAGCCACTTGGGTCAGATGATTTTTCTTCTTTCCATCTCCAGACCATTATATTCAGATAGACTTTTAGGAGTGGAGGGGTTAGCTATCGCCTACATCTATCTATCTATTAACAGACGCCTACATAATCCCCTTAAATACTGAAGGTGTTTTCTAGGTTTATTAAATTCGTCTGTCGATAACAAGAATTAGGCTTAAGAACGTCATGATTGCAGAGGGATGAAGAAGACTGTAATTGAATGAAGTGATGAAGGGTGATGAAATGTACTGAGAGAGTCGATGTTGAAGAAAAATTAGGAGAGAAAAGGGAGCTTTGTGGCATGAGAAAGAAGGGAGATGTAGAGGAGGGTGAGCTTTGAGATACGAGGAAGGAGGGAAGATGTAGAGGAGAGGGAGCTTTGGGGCATGAGGAAGAAGGGAAGATGTAGAGGGGAGGGAGCTTTGGGGCATGATGAAGGAAGGCAGACAGGAAGGGTTATTATTATGGCAGTGCATCCTTCTAAGCAGAGAGAACTAATAGAGGAGTACGAGAGTCGGGATACAATAACGTGCGTGATGAACTATTGAATCCTTGCAAGACGAAGGGCCTTTAATGGGAGGAATAAAAGTCTAGTGGTAGGTACAGTGAGCTATCCGTGTACTAAAGGAATTAATTTTAGGCATTGTTTCCAGCCCCTTCAATACGAGAGGCCCCTAAACTGAATAAAATCGACTGGAGTTTGCAAGAGTTATATAAAAAGATGGCCTCGTCCTGCCACGGTGAGGGAGGTGCAGCAGAGGGAAGACACGCGTTGGGGAAAAGATAAGATTAACCCTTTGATTGCAGTGAATATCTTTGAGCTGAATAAAATCATCCGTCGTAAGCTCGAAAACACGATGTTCTTTGGTATCAGTCAAAACGTTAATCGAAATGCTACTACTATTTCTAATAATAATAATAACAATAAAACTGATGATGAAAATAATAATAATAATAATAATAATAATAATAATAATAATAATAATAATAACAATAAGATGTCCATTTAATGTCTGAAACATATTCATTCATTCATTCATTGCCAGACGTCATGTATCCCAAACGGGGTGACCAAGGGCTTAGAGTTAATTGTTTTACAGGGAGGGGCACTAATCCTCCACCAACCCCACTTGACACGTAGGAACATATTAAATTCCCGAAATATACTGCAAAGTAGGTGATTCGCCGCTTAAAAATAAACTCCGTCACCACGATGTCGTCACCTTCGTCTTTATTTCAGTTGCCAACAGACGAATTTAATCAGATGAGGAGAGATTGTTTGAACTGGGGGTCTTAGTTACAGCCTTCAATGACCCCTTCAGAAGCGTGTCCTAGGCTGAATAAAATCGTCTGAAGAAAGTACGATTATACCCAAGCAAAACGTCCTTGGGTTGAAGGGGTTAGGAATGAAGGAAGGAGGGAATGAGGAAGGAAGACATGGGGTGAGGGGAGTGTTGGAGGAAGGGGGGAGTGGGGCTGCAAAGAGTGAGGGAGAATGTGGCCAAGGAAGGAAGGTTGAGGAAATTGTGTGGTAGAACGGGATTGTTGTGCTGGAGAGAGAGGCCAGGGAGCGTATATGAAGCCAGTGGAAGAGGAAAAGTAGGAGGAAATTGCGTAGTGGGAGGAAGCTGATGGGAAGGGGAGGGATCGAGAGAAAGCAGTGGAGGGAAATGTTGAGGTCGGATGGTGGGGTATGAGGAGGGAGGGTGTGTGTGTGTGTGTGTGTGTGTGTGTGTGTGTGTGTGTGTGTGTGTGTGTGATGGTGTAGTTGCGGGAGTGTGGTCGGTGAGAGTAATCTGCAAAAGGAAAATTTCAGGGAGAAAAATAATGCATGGAACAGAAGACCGAGACAGGCGGAGAAAAGAGTAATACAGGGGGAAGGCTGTAGGGGAGAATATTTGATGACAGAAATAATAATGCAGGATATACGAGAAGAGGAAGACGTAAGAACTCGCAAGGTGGAAAGGAACTCTTGTACCGGTGATGAAGGAAGGGAATGTGTAAGAACGAAAGCGACAGGATGAAGAGACGTGTAGCAGAAGGGAATCGCTGGGGAGGAAAGGTAAAGGGATGTATGTAGTGGGCAGGATTTGTGTAGTGGGGTGATATTATGGATTCTCAGTGTGCAGAAACGAAAGGCAGTTTTGGTGAGAGAAGATGGTGGGAATAAGAGAAAAGGGGGGAGAAGAGAATGAAGAAAGATTACCAGAGAAGTATAGAAACGAGTGAGAAGATTTAGTTGGGGAAAAAGATGGTGGGAATAAAGTTAATAGTACTTTAAAAGAAAATAGGAGAAAAGGACGGAGAAGCAATTACCAGGAAGGATGTAAACGAACGAGGACACTGAGCAAGCTGTGGATAGGAATAAGAAGTATGGCTGAGGAAAATAGTAATGTATACTGAAGGACTAGGTTGTATGGGAGAGAGAGAGAGAGAGAGAGAGAGAGAGAGAGAGAGAGAGAGAGAGAGAGAGAGAGAGAGAGAGAGAGAGAGAGAGAGAGAGAGAGAGAGAGAGAGAGAGAGAGAGAGAGAGAGAGAGGCAAGAAACCTGAAGTACGTGTAAAAATATAACCGAAAAATCCTGTAATGAAGTATACAATCTTTTATTATAATACTCGATCCTGTAAAGCAATTCACGATGTCACGGTGCACACAGTTATTGCATTTTTCACCAGGTTTGTCTTGTATTTTCAGTTTTATTACTGCCTCGAGTTGACTTTAAATTTTATCATCCTTTCGCGTCCTCTCAGCTGTCGGAAAGCAGTGGCGTAAAGATTGTCTGAGGTGAGGTCTAGCATGAGTGTCTGCATAATTTTCTCATTTACTTTCTGGTTTTACCCAACTACCCGCGGCTTCCTTTATATATTGTATTATTTATTAGCAGGGTTAGGTCACGTAGCCTACCTTGATCTACTGTAACCTAAGCCATAGTACTCGTATACTAGATCTTCTTTCCTGACCTAGCCTCTCCTATCCTACCCCGCCGTACTTTACTCATCCCTTTTATGACGTGCCTACTCTGCTCTTCCATGTCCTGAACTCTCCTAACGTAACCTACCATATCATACTCTTCCCTGTCATACTTTATCTTTCTCGGGCTTAGCATAGTCCACACTAACTTACAGTAGGCTGGTCTAATCATTCCCATTCTTCGTCATCCTCCTCTCGGAAGTTTTGTGAAACCTTGGCTATGTTATGCATCCGTGATTTTCAGAGGAGTACACGTATCCCTATTCCCTTAAATGCCTATGATTCAGTCCTTCGCTTTTCCACTCGCTTTTAGCAGCATCCATCACAAGTCACTACAAAGTTCACGGAATAACGCAATAAAACACTTAACTGCTGCTTTATCTCTAGTTTATTGGGACCAAAGTAACATTTCTGTTTTTAATATGTCGTAAGCTCAACTCTTTCGTCTTTCTACTTGCTACAGTCATCCATAACGAGTGTTCCCCTACCTTTTGCAGTATACAGTGCAAGCCTGTCCTTCATCATAGCTCAGTATCCTTGGTGTCACTTTCTCTTGCGGTCTTGTTTTGAATTGTCACTTTGCTTGAGTTTGAGTGTTCATCGTGCATTCTTAAATCATGTATGGTTGTTTATTCTGTATGGGGGCTTTATTTCTCTCTGTGTGGAGTAGTGCCTTCATTTATAGAAAAAAACAATCGCATACAACTTATTACCGGGAGTGAGGCAAATGCTTATCTTCTCATCAGCTCCCCTTCTCGCTGACTCCCTACAGCCTCTGTCTTCACCTCCGTGTCTCGGCAATTTCCTCCTATAGCCGGTATTACACTGGTCACTCCCCTTTTTAACATTGCATACTTGCTTTCCTCATTTGGAAGGACATGTCACACCTAATGTCCACTCTCGTACCCCTCTCTGACAACTGTTTACAATAACTGGTTACCATTACTCTCAGACGTCTACGTAAACAACTCGTCAACTTTGGACCAGTCATTCTCAATCTGGCTTTTTCTCTTCATATGACTTGTAGCTTTAATGTGGTGTGCTCACTTCTCGAAATGAACTTCTATATGGGCATTCCCTTGTTCAGATTTCTTTAAAACTGTCGACTTCAGCAGGCTCCCATCCATTGCTGTTTTCTTTTTACATACAAAATCCTTCCGTGTTATTTTATACACCTACAAATTTTGAGATTTACTGCGAAATTTCTCCTATTTATCCTAATTTAGAATCCAGAATGGCGATGTCCAGAAGCGCCGGAGGGTCCACCTGGTGGGGGGTCCAGTAACACAGCCCCCGCCGGCACCTACGAGGCCCCGCATCCTGTTTTCCCCGTCTGTTTAAAGGAAAGGTTGGGCTCTTCCGGCGTCGTTGCGAAAGCTGGTCTTCTTTATGACCTCCTGAGAACACAAAGGACTGAGCTTATCTCCTCGTCTTGGGAGAGAAAAGGACGGATCTGGGAGTGGCCAGGCAGGGGATACAGTCAGTACTTTTAAAAGATGCTTCTTGCTCTGGGTTTCTCCTATCTTTGTATCTTCATGCTACTCGTCTTGCTAAAGAAAAGGTATAATATGTATAAAACGTAAAATGCTTCTTTTCAGTCACGTGTTATCCGATATTTTCGTGCATTTTTGAAACTTTTGTATCCATAGTCATCACTTAGTATTCTCTCACACACTGCAATATAATAACGTATGAACTAACAACACTTGAAGTTCAGCATTCTTTTCAGTGCGGTGCAAACCAATTACCGGACTTACTGGCAGAAAAACGACCTCTCATCGCTCCGAAACTGTGGCTTTAGTTCAATTAGTAGATATCGAGTTCTAAGTCCAGGATTCTAGGGTAGATTTGAGGCGGAAAAGGCGTGTTTTATTATGTTCTGTGGGATATGTACTGTATATATATATATATATATATATATATATATATATATATGTGTGTGTGTGTGTGTGTAAGTGGGGGTAGCGGAGCCAGCTTAAAGTGATCAGCTATGACAAAATAAATATCATCTACCAAATCCGTGTGCAGAAAACGCCCACTGCCCTTTACGCATCAGGCGAAAAGGATAGCCATAATATTTTTAGTTGCGGTGGTGAGAGTGGCTGGAATATTTGTCCGTGTGTTTGTGTTGATGTGGATTAACGCACGCCCTCCCGGAGATGCAAGCACGTCCGCCCTCTGCTCATGTATTCATAAACCTGGGTAAATCACGCCCCACGTAGCTAAGGGCTTATGTATATTTAAGGCCCCCCTCTCCCTTCCCTCTCCCGGATGTAAGTGCCCTGGTGGAGTCTGTGCTTTTTGCTCAGTGAGATGATGTCTTTTATATCTTGTTTTTCCTATACTAAAAGCTTGAATTTAAACCTTTCCTCACACACAATTTAAAATCTATATTTTTCCACTTTAACTCCCTCCTCCCCTCCTTCCCTTTGTCGAATTGTCCATGCTTTGTTGGACCCTCTGCTCTTTCCTTACTACGATGGCGTCTTTATTTATTTATTTGTTTTTTTATTTATTTTTATATATATTTTTTGCCAGTGACAAGCTATAATATTCTACTGAAATCTCTCGCCTATGAAACCATGTTTATTAAAGCCCCTTATCCTTCCCTTCCCTCCTATCTCGGTGTGTCAGTGCCCGGTAGATCGTGGTCTCTATGCTTACTAAGATGACGTTTTATATATCCCTTTCATCTTGTTATCAGTCGGTTATATTCACTTGAATCACGCCCCACAAGCTAAGTACTTATGCCATTGTACTTTATATCCCGGCCACCTCGTCCTTCCTCTTCTGGAAGTGTCAGTGCAGTGGTGGATTGTGTGCTCTTTGTTCAGTGATAATGGCTTTTACATGTTATTCATACCACTGCCAGACATTTTAATTAACCTCAGAATATTGCCCTAATAATGAAGGTATGGGTGGATGACATTGCATTACCCCACCAGTTCGATGTTTGGTGAAATTAATACAAGTGTCTGGAGGCTATCAAAATTAACTAGATAAAGAAGTCAACCAAATGGGAAGGTCAGCTAGGGTGGATTTGAGTGGATTATAACTGATAATACGAAGAGATGTGGTGCTGACTTATATCCTAAATGATACCTGTTTGTATGCCTATCTGGCCCGTTATGGTTGATGTTATGGAAACAGAAATGAGGTTAGCTAATTTACTAATGCGACCACCACCTATGAATGGTCATTTTTCTTTTTTTTTTCTCTCTCTCTTTTTTATATAGTTATTTATTTCTGGCTACTGTTCAACTAAAAATTCAGACAAGAAGAAATGTTTGAACTCAAGACATTTGAAATACATCTCTATTAATGAAAAAATATCGTACAAATAATCACTGTTATAAATATGATAATAAAAATAATACTAATAATATTAATGATAATAATAAAAAATTAATAATAATAATGATAATAATAATAATAATAATAATAATAATAATAATAATAATAATAATAATTCTTCTTCTTCTTCTTCTTATTATTATTATTATCTTTTATCAGATATTATTATATTGCCATGACCGACACTTTTCCCGTTATTGCTATCACTGCCTTTATCATTGTTGCTGTTGTTTATCCGGTGGCCTAATGTAATAACTCCGGAGTCTCATTATCCCCTTCACCGACTGGCTTACGTTGGACATGATGGCAAAGCACCGACAAGCATAGCATTAACCTCTATTTTTAGCCTCTGCTGAAGCGACAAACGCTGCTGGTCTCATTTTTAACGGCAACAACACAGAGCCTCTCACTGCACCTGCTTCTGATGTCACAAGGGCACCAGTGAGTTTTACAGTCACAAAATAGCCTGTCAGGGTAATGTGAGTGAGCTGGACTAGTTTTTTGCGTCAGTATCAGTAAGAAACAATCTCTCTCCCTCTTTCTCTCTCTCTCTCTCTGAATGTGTGTTTTTCAGAAACAAGCTCTCTCTGTCTCTCTCTCTCTCTCTCTGAATGTGTGTTTTTCAGAAACAATCTCTCTCTCTCTCTCTCTGAATGTGTGTGTGTGTGTGTGTGTGTGTGTACTCATAACACTACCGGCATATTAACCCCTAGCCACGTACTGGAGCCCTGAATGAAATACCAGTAATATCACCACAGATTAATTTTGTATACTTACCACGAATCCCATTTTTACCATAACCAAAAACAGTGTCTCCCTCACAATATACAGTATGAAGGCGCCCGTACACCACGTTATCCACTAACTTGAATAAGGCCCGCAAATTACCCATCAGCATGACTACCTACCACCAGACCAACATAACTGCCATCCTTACAGTCGTTCGCTCCTCATCAAACTCTCCATAGGATTACGGTACTGATTACCATTTTCAAAAAGCGTCATAAACGTCTATCTATCTATCTATCTATAGCCCGACGCCCTAATCCCGCAAAGGGTGGCCGCAGACAAAACGCCTCCAAGTCGCTCTATCACCCACCATTTGATTACCCTCCTCCCAACTCGCCCCCCCCTCCCTCATATATCTCTCAACTCCATCCCTCCACCTCATCCTCGGTCTACCCCTCCCTATCCCTCCCTCCACCTCACCTACATACACCCTCTTAGTCAGTCTTTCATTCTCCATTCTCTCTACATGTCCAAACCACCTCAGTGTATTTCTCATAATCTTCTCAATCACATCCACATCCACCCCACAACGTTCCTTCACTTCTTCATTCGACAACCTGTCCCTCCATGTCACTCCACATGCTCCTCTCAAGTAGCTCATTTCCACTGCTCTCACTCTTGACTTGTTCCCCTCTTGCAAGGTCCACGCCTCGCTTCCATACGTCAGGGTAGGGATCACAATACTATCATGCAGTGACTTCTTAACTTCCATACTCACCTCCCTATTTCTCATCACTGCTTTCAGTGAACCAACAACCTTCCTTCCCTGTTGTACCCTGTCACGCACTTCATCCCCCAAAGTTCATTCCTTACTCATCACACTACCCAAGTACTTGAATGCACTCACATTGTCCATATCCTCACCATCCAACCTCACTGTACATTCTGTGACTTCATTCCTCTCAAACACCATAATTTTACTTTTGTTTACATTAACTTTCAGCTTCCTCCCCCTACACACTGTCCCAAATTCAATCACCAAACCTTGCAATTCCCATTCATCTTCACTCAATAATACTGTATCATCAGTAAACAGCAACACCGGAATCTTCCAAACCTCACCCACATTCATTAGAGCCACCCCCACCTCCACTGCCCTACCTTGCACCTCCTTTACAACCCCATCCATGTATATATTAAACAGCCATGGAGACATCACACAACCCTGTTTCAGTCCCACATTGAGATCAAAGAACTCACTCAGCTCACTATCCACTCGCACCGTCGCCCTAGCTCCTTCGTACATACTCTTCATAAACGTAACTAAAATATTTACCAATCAAGAAGCCTCCTACCACTTTGCCCTTCAGCTTTATAACCATCAGTAGTGCCCCAGACTCTTTCCTCTTCCCAGCACCACCACCACAATCACCACCCCTTCATAGCTACCACCACCACCAACATGATACCTACTAGCGCCACCAAAATATCCACACGACCACCTTTATACTGCCACCACCATCACATTTTATACATACATAATAGTGTGGCATGTCCTACTTCTTCACTGTACATTTCTTTGGCTCTAATCACGCCGGTCTGAGCGACAACCATCTCTTTTTATTGATCTTAAAAATGTAATTTCACCCGGGAGCACGATACCTCGGCGAGTGTTTTTTCTGTGTGTGTGTGTGTGTGTGTGTGTGTGTGTGTGTGTGTGTCCCAACTGTATAATTCAGTTTAGAATTATCTCGCCTCCTCGGATATCTCGTCCCCTCAGATACCTCGTCCCCTCAGATACCGACCTTCAGATAACTTGCCTCATCCCTTTACACAATTCTGGTCCACTCATATATCCCGCCTCGTCCCCTCGGATACCGCCAGACCATCAAATAGCTCTCCTCGTCCCCTATGTTGTGGTGATGGCAAGCCCACACTCTCCTCTCCCTAATCTTTTTCACGGCGTCAATGGAATAATCTGGGTACATTAACAGTGCGGTCCTCATTTCCATACTGAGAACTTGGCATGACCGAGAATGTTAATCAGAAGTGGGCATCATCCCGGAGCGGCACACAGGCACGTTCAGTGTTTGCAGTACTGATCTGCTCACTCCCCGTCGCCGCAGCCAGGTGGACGTTGAAGGTGACTCCCCGAGAGTGGATAGAAAGCGTGTTGGTGGTTGTGAAGGATGGAGAGTAGTAGGACGACGAGCTGGTGAAAGATAGATTGGAGAGTGGGAGGAAGTGATATAAGTAAAGAGTGGAGTGGTGGTGGGGAGGTGGATGAAGAAGAAATAGAGTTGTGGAGGGGAAGTGAAAGGAGGAGAGGAGGAGTTATTTGTGGAGTGGGCGGAGAAGTAGTGGGGGGTAACGGATGAAGCCGTGATGAAGGGAAGGAAGGACGACGAAAGGAATGGTGAAGGTGTGGTAGCGGAGAGTGGAAAGAAAGAGAGGTACAGATGTGGGTGTATGAGGTGGAGCTGTAGTAGTGAAGAGGTGGAAAGAAGGAGTGATAATGCAAGGGCTGTTGTGGAAAATGTGGATGAAAACAAATGAAACACGTGAAAGTAGAAGAAAAGGCAGGGAGCACTGGAATTTTAGAGAGAAGACAAGAATGGTAGAAGGATTGTGGAATAAATGTGAATTTGTAGTGATGATGGGTTGAGGAGAGAAGAAATAATGACTGCAAGAGGAGAAGCTTTAGTGATGGAGAGTGGAAACAAGGAGAGGTGAAGTCGAGGAAGTAAAGTATTAAGCATTGGTGATAAAAAGCGGAAGGAACTGGAAATAATTGAGGTAAGAAGTGAAAAAAGGAAGAAAGAAAAGGTGCTACTGTTAAGGATGGAACAGTGGTAGGCTAGTAAGAAGTGAGAAGAAAGAAGAATGATAGAAGAATGACAGAGAAAAGACGATAAATAAAAGGCTGGGGCAGAAGCAGTGAAGCCCTTAGTCGCGATGCTTGTCCCCGTAACTTAGTCCTTTGAACCTGTGGCCGCTTGTTCACTCGTTATCCTTTGATACAAGGCCACCTGATCATCTAGGTTACGACACATAAATGATACCCTAAGTACTGTACTATTTTTTTCCTACAAACTCAAGAAGGGTGGATGAACACCTCAGTCGAGTGGCTCCAGCTGCCCTCACAAGGATTCAAACCCTTGTGCTATCAGGCAGGCAGTCCTAGCTATACTCTCCACCGCCAACTTGTCCTTAGAGTCACGCCTTCTCATTACTATCCTCGACTTAAGGAAGGTCAGTAGGAATTTTAAGAATAGATATGGGCATATTTGTGTGACAAAGATCACCATTTAATCACTAAAAAGAAAATTACCTTAGGCAGTTAAAGGCGACTGTTAGAAGTTGTCAGTCTTTGAACAAGATGGTTGTTGCGGAGTATAATGACACTAACCAGTGTCATGAGGGAAATGATGGGAAAATGAAAGAAGAATGTTGTGGAAGGATTTGGAGGGAAGAGGAAGAATTAAAACGGAGATTTAAGCGAGTGGCAGGACATGAAAGGTAGGAAGGAGAATGGAGTGATTGGGTAGAGTTGCAGTAGCGAAGAGTAAAATCACGGAGGAACAGCAGAGCAACAGTGGGGTTCTAGGCCTAGGCGAGCTTAAAATGAATGGTAGAATGTGGAAGGAAGGAGGAGTGATGAAGGGAAGGAGATAAGTAATAAGAGAGGAGAGTGGATGGAAGGAGTGATGGATAGACTATGGCTGAGTGTAAATGGAGGGAGAAGGTGAAGAAGGTGGAAGGGAGAGGATGGTTAAAGGCTTGTACAGATAAACGATAAAAGGGAAGTGGAAAAGCGACAGAAAGATACGGATAGTAAGTCGAATAATGAGTAATGGATAGAGAACGGATGAAAGTATGGAGTATGAGGTGTACTGAAAGGAAGATGGAAGAATTTGTGACAAATGGAATGTAAACGGAAGAAGACGGATATATAGGAAGGATGAAAGGAAGTAGAAGAGGGATTATTAAGCAACGAGTGTAGAAAGGACTGGAGGGAGCGTGTAGAGTGGTGGTTGTAACAAATTAGCAGGAAGGAAAGGCAATGAGAAACGGTTTGTGGAAGAAATGCTGTTTAATGACATTTTGAGATGAATGTGAACAGGAGTGGAAGAATGAGTGCTATGAAAAAAAAATAAATATTCGATGAGTATGTTGAGGAGGAAAGTGAGAGAAGAAATTGTAAAATTGGAGAAATGATAAGAAGACTGGGAGTATTAAACAAAAACTAAAAATGAAGAGAACGTCGATGTTCGGAGGTGTAAAATGATGATGCAGAACCTGTAGAATAAGGAAGGAAAAAAGAAATAACAGAGCAGAAAACAGAAAGTATAAAGGAAAGTGGAGGGTTAGGAAGGTGATCATTATCAGTGTATTTGGTATTGATAACTGTTTGAAATATATATATTTTTTTCATATGTAACTCCATACGCCGGAACATTATTTACTACGTTATCCATTACCTTACTGATATTTTAAGCTGCATTATTCTTTACATCCTTCATTCTGTGGTGTATCGCTATTTCTGAAAAACATGGTGCCTGAATAATATCCACCCTTTTAGGGCCGTCGATTGGATGCCTCTCCCACCCACTCACTATCGGAAATGGTAATGGAATGTCTGTGCACCTCTTGCTATCAACCCACACGCGTCTCATGCTCTAAGAATAGGAGTATCGGCATAATATGCAGCTTTGCTGAGAGATAGTATATATTCCCTCCAGATACTTGCTGTTATCTGATTTGATCGAATGATGTGGAATCGAGTATCACTGTTTTCATCCATCCCTTATTTGTCCCTGAACGCTGACGTCGATTGCCAAAGTTTAACAAAATTTCCACTAGATCCATCCTTTGGTGTTATGAAAGCGAGGGAGCCAATCAATGATCTTCTTATATAGGCGGGAGATCAATCAGCTGATCACTGTAAACAACCAAGGCAGTCAAAACAACGGACTCCCTCCCTTTGCCCCGGTGCAGATATGATGGCTGGTCTGTACGTGTGAGTGAAGGGAGGAGGTGATTTATGAGCAGTCATTTCATAATACTCAGCTGTAATAACGTGTGTCACTGGCAGCTGTCCAGCTCTTAGGCTAAGCCAGAGTAGCTTATCGACCAAATCGACCAGCACGTGTGAGCTGACTCCGCAGGCTGTCACTTCCGGCTTCATCAACACCTCGACGGACAAGCCCCCTGGGGCAGCCTCGGCCTTCGGAATATTAATGACAAGGGCGTTGAGCCCTAGGCTAAGGTTCGTTATTGAGACCCAGTTTACACGTGTAGGTTTTCGGCAGATACTGATTGATGTTGGAGCCACTGGGCCGAGATATTAGCATAGCCGACCACAAGTCACTCCCGTCATGGCCACTGCTACTGGGGAGTGGCGAGGCGGGGATGTGGCAAGGATGAATAATTCTGTAATTATAAGATATGGTACAGTAGTTTCTAGATTAACCAATTTTGCTGCAGGTGTGGTGTGATAAAAGTAACCGAACTGAGAAGCGGTGTCTGAATGGAAATCGTAATATTTATTCGTGATAGAAAATAAACACTTACAAGGATAATTCACTAAAAACGTAAAAGATTATTTTCTACCTGTACATGTGTGTCCCAGTTATCCCAATCGCAGATTTCACGGCCCCGTGTGATTACAGCATATAGACACCTTGATTTGGGTACATTAATATGTGAATGTTTGTGTATGTATGAGACTGTGTGTGTGTGTCTGTGTATTTGTGTGTGTGTGTCTGTGTGTATGTGTATGTGTGTATGTGTGTGTGTGTGTGTGTGTGTGTGTGTGTGTGTGTGTGTGTGTGTGTGTGTGTGTGTGTGTGAGCAAATACCTCGCCGTCCGTAAGTCCACCTGGGGATTCAGATTACCTTAACATCATCGTGTGACCTGTGTACCTCGACCTGTGCTGGAGTATGAGGTGAGAGGGACTGAGTGCAGACGCCGGCCTCCACGGCATCACCTCCTCTATTCAACCCCGGGCTTCTATTCACTGTGTTAATTCCATGGCTGCCACCAGAGGGATTTTCATTTCAGGTCGAGGCAGGTGGGATGAGACGAAAGGGAGGCGAGATTGTAATTATGCCGTAATCTCTCTGTTGAGATGGGCTTGTGTGGCGCACGGTATTGGTCTCACTCCTCTGATCCCACTCTTGGCTCATATTTTATTGCTTTCTTTCTGCTTTTCGCCACGTCTTGTCGCATGCCTTGACCTCGTTATTGGTTGTAAGTTCCTGCTATTAGAGCTAGAGCGGATGGTGCTTTTCTTTCTTTCCTTCTGTGTGCAGTGTTGTTTTTCCCAGGAAATGTTTTCTCTCACTATATGCAGAGTTGATGGCATATTTTCCTATGAGTGTCTGATCGTCCTCCTTGCGGTACACACTATGTAAACCTTCAGGAGAATTGGTGATTGAGTGGACAGAGGAGTGGGCGGGGGACTGTGCGATTACTGTTTCGATCGAGACTGTTGCAGGAAACAGACTATGGTTTTGACTTCGCCATCACCATGTTCACTACCCTTCCAAACTGTCCCACCGACATGGCCTAAGAAGACCTTCACATATAACACCAAGCCTGAAAGTGATATCCCAACAGAAGCCTATTACACTACAATAAAAAAAGAAAGAAAAAGAGTATTAGTACCAAACAGCCAAGTGACGTGTGAAAACTGCTTGGAGTGAACTCTTTGTTGGTGTGACATATGGACTACAAGATCTTGGGAAAAGGGCTTCTTAGTCTATGTCCAAACTCGGAGATACATACACACACACACACACACGTGTATATATATATATATATATATATATATATATATATATATATATATATATATATATATATATATATATATATATATATTGTTACGGAACAGAGAAAGATAACGTACACTTTAAGTGAGAATACTAAGAATCACTACTGTCCCGTAAAGTTCCAGGTTCAAAACAGAAGAGTTAGGTAAAATTACAAGTTAAAGTTTAATGCTCAAACTAACAACAAAACATTCAGGACTCATAAGGATAATGTAATGGCAAATAAACAGGTTAAATATATGGTTAACTGCAATAGCCTCTATTAACACGAAATTAGCAAGAGTAAATTTATCTAAGTCAGCCCTGATAAAATGAGATACCAGATAATACTCAGTGAATGCCAGATAAATCATTACAGATACAAACTATTATCAAAAATGACTGACATAAAACCCAACATTAATCAAAAACCTCACTAGGCCTAAGAATTAACCTTATGCTACACAGTACAAGGAAAAATGCAATAACACTTATTCTCAAATTACACACAGCTGCTAGATGTTTGGAGATTTCTTGAGCACTCACAATAATAATATCTGTACAGGGGAGGACAGAGATGTGAACAAAATGAGGAGTAGATCTAAGTGGCAATGATGCAGAGACTGAGCTCATTATATAGGGGCCAGGAGAGCTTGATACAACTTGTAAGAAGGACGCGCAAATGAAGCCATGGGGACAAAGAGTTGACAATCCCGCTCTGAATAACAGAGAGAACGACTTACTCTACTATAACGGTAGAAGGGGGGGACTGAGGCAGAACACGGTCGTGATCAAACATGCAGCAACTGTGCGTTAAAATTACACAAAGGATGATGAAATCATAGGCTATGTAACACCTCCCCACAAAGAAAAAGAAATTTACAAAGGAAATTTCTTATTACTCTAAAACAATCTGTCTAAAGTCTAGATAAGCAATCTGCAATAACATTTTCTTTCCCCTTGACATGTTGTATGTCTAATGAATACTCCTGAAGAAGTAGACTCCATCTTGTCAATCTCTGATTTTTATCTTTAAACTTACTAAGGAATTTCAGTGGGTTATTATCGGTATAAATGACTATGGGGTCAAAACCAGAACACAAATAAAATGAAAAATGCTGTAAACCCAAAATCAAGGCCAAAAGCTCTTTCTCAATAGTTGAGTAGTTCTTTTGAGGTGGAGTGAACTTCTTACTGTAATAAGATACAGGGTGTTCAATACCCTGATCATCCTCTTGCAGCAAAACAGCCCCAGCTCCTGTATCACTTGCATCAACAGCCATCTTAAAAGGCTTGGCAAAATTTGGAGTAGCGAGCACTGGCTGACTTAATAGAATAGCTTTAAGTTTGTTGAAAGAGGATTCACAGTTATCGGTCCAGACAAATTTAACTCCCTTTTTCAGTAGGTCTGTAAGTGGTGATACAAGAATTGAAAAGTTAAGAACAAATCTCCTGTAATAACCTACCATTCCCAAAAATCTTTGTAGCTCTTTCCTACTTTTAGGTCTGGGAAGATCACTTATAACCTGAACCTTAGCTCCTGGTGGTGCAACATGTCCATCACCAATTACATACCCAAGGTACTGAACTTTAGCTTGACCAAACTCACACTTTGATAAATTAGCTACAAGATTAGCATGAACTAAACGGTCAAGAAATTTACTGACATGGCATAGGTGATCTTTCCAGTTGTCACTGAAGATTAATACATCATCAATATAAACAACACACCCTGCCAAACCCTCTGTTACAACATTCATGAGCTTCTGAAATGTGGCTGGTGCATTCTTCATACCATACGGCATTACAGAACATGCAAAAGCCTTTCCTAGTGTTACAAAACATGATATCTCCCTAGCACGTTCAGTCATAGGCACTTGCCAGTATCCCTTTAACAAATCAAACTTACTTATGTACCTAGCCTTTCCGATCTTGTCTATGCAATCTTCCACGCGAGGGAGAGGGTAAGTGTCTGTTTTGGTTATCTGATTAACACGTCTGTAGTCAATGCAAAGCCTCTGTGACCCACCTGGCTTAGGGACTAGAGTGACAGGAGAACTCCACTCGCTCTGACAGGGCTCAATCATCTTGTGGTCCAACAGGTAGCCAAGCTCCTTCTGGATGAGAGGAACTTTCACTGGGTTCACACGGTAAGGAGGCAATTTAATTGGCTTTGCGTCTCCAACATCGACATCATGCATCAACACAGTGGTTCTTCCTGGAGTAGCACAGAACACTTGCAGGTACTCCTGCAGTAATGCCGAAAACTCCTGCCTTTCCTTGGGAGGTAGATGAGAAAGCTTAGTCTGGAGATCATTCATGATATCAGGATTCTTCCCCAAACTATCACTCAGGCTCATGCTGCATGGGAGAACTTCACTTGTAGACTCGGGTGGAACAGCTACAGTGCAGACTGGATTATTTTCGTCCCGCCTGTGATATAACTTTAGCATGTTGATGTGACATAGTTGCTTGCTCTTTCTACGATCTGGTGTGGCGATGACATAGTTGACATCACTGAGTTTCTTCTCCACGAAATAAGGGCCACTAAACTTGGCTTGAAGAGGTTGCCCATGAACTGGTAGCAGAATCAAAACCTGATCTCCTGGCTGAAAGTGGCGTAACCTGGACTTCTTATCATACCAAGTCTTCATCTTCTCCTGAGCAGCTCCTAAATTCTCTCTCGCCAGCTGTAAAGCAGTGGACAGCCGTTCTTTGAACTTCATCACATACTCCAGCAGGTTGACGTCATCTTCCTCCGACAGCCAGCATTCCTTGAGTAACTTAAGGGGTCCTCTTACTTCATGGCCAAACAGTAGTTCAAAAGGTGAGAAGCCCAGTGATTCATTTGGAGATTCTCTTGCGGCAAATACGACGAATGGAAGACCTTTATCCCAGTCTTTCTGATGTTCCAAACAGTATTTCTTGAGCATCGATTTGAGTGTTTGATGATATCTCTCCAACGCTCCTTGGGTCTGGGGATGGTAAGCTGAAGACGTGATCTGGGTGATGCCCAACTCTTTCAGAGACTGCTTGAAAACGTTTCACATGAAATTACTTCCCCCGGTCTGACTGTACCTCCTTGGGCAGACCAAACTTTGTGAAGAACCCTAGCATTTCCTTAACCACGTTCTTTGCTGAGATATTTCTAAGTGGAATGGCTTCAGGATAACGAGTAGCCATATCAATCAGGGTCAACACATAAGAAAATCCTGAAGAAGTCTTAGGAAGAGGGCCCACAATATCCACCAACACACGGGTGAAAGGCGCCTCAAAAGGAGGAATGGGAACTAGAGGTGCAACCTTTTCAGTCTGATTACACTTCCCCACAACTTGACAGGTGTGACAAGACTTACAATACCAGGAAACATCCCTGAAGATACCTGGCCAGTAGAAGTGTTTCAAATTGCGTGCCACAGTCTTCCTCACTCCAAGGTGTCCTGCCAAACTGGAATCATGAGCCACTCGAATGATATCCTGCCTACAAACACGAGGGATGACAACTTGATGTACAACCTCCCATTCACAGTCGGCTGATGCTGTTGGGGGTCTCCACTTCCTCATAAGTACTCCTGACTTTACATAATAACAAGTAGAAGCACCGGCTGACTCTTCATCACTGTAAGCAGAGTTAGCTAGACCTTTCAACTCAGGGTCAGCAACCTGCAACTCAACCAACTCTTGACGAGACAAATTATCAACACTACGGGGTACTGCCTCATCTGCTGAGTGGTCCAAATTAGCAAGAAAAGTGTCAGCTAGGATAACATCATCATCATCATTATCCTCTAAATCACCAGTAACTTTAGACTTAGCCCTAGTGACAGCACATGCAGGGAACACATCAGGGACATCGCAATCCTGGGACACAGCCACTGGCTCACTAGACAACTGAGGAGCTGGACACACTTGACTTCCACCAATATCATTTCCAAGTAAGAAAGTTACACCTGACACTGGGAGTGTCTCAACCAACCCAACCATAACGGAACCATTAACAAAACCAGACTCTAAATTCACTCTGCACAGAGGGACAGAAGTAATTATTCCCTACACCTTGTAAGATTACAGTTTCATCAGAGGAATTAACATTAGAGCCTAGAACACTGGTCAGCATAAGGGATTGGCAAGCACCTGTGTCACGATATATTTTAACTGATTTCCTGTCATTACTGTCCAGAGGACTGACAAAACCATCAGACAGGAAATTAGCACATGAACTCTTGAGAGTGTCACCCACATTACTGCTCAAAAGAGGAGCTCCCTCATGAGAATTTAAGTTACCCCTCAAAGCAGGTTCAGTTAACTCAGTTAAAGAATTCTGGGAACTCTCAAGAGTGGACACTAGACCAATTGACTGAATATTTAAAGACTCCTTTTTGTTCACATCACGCTCTCTCCTGAAACATCTCTCCGTAGTATGACCAAGCTTACTACAATAAGTACATTTACTTTTCTGAAATCTAGAGGTGAAGCTGGTATTTACTTCCTGAGAAACATCATATTTATTCTCTTTCCTGTTACCTGTAGTCTGAGTAGAGGCAACGTACTTACTCTCAGCTTTCCTTCTTTCTCTAGAATATCTCTTGTGAGTGAGAACATATTCATCAGCTAAAACTGCAGCATCAGACAAATTATCTATTCTTCTCTCATCAAGATATAGGCTTACATCTTTATAAATACACCTTTTGAAGTCCTCCAGCAAAATCATCTGCTTAAATTTACCAAAATCAGAATCCACATTCTTAGAATTTAACCACTGCTCTAACAGATCTTCTTTGATTTTTGCATACTCAACATGGGATTGCTTATCTTGCTTGTAAGTTGTCCTAAATTTTACTCTTTAGGCTTCAGGAACAAGCTCATAGGCCTTAAGAATCAAGCTCTTAACTACATCATAATTATCAGATTGATCCTGAGGCAAAGATGCATAAGTTACTTGAGCTTTACCGGTGAGAACAGTTTGAAGGAGTACCGGCCAATACTCCTTGGGCCAATTAAAACCTGTAGCTACCCTCTCAAACAACTGAAAATACTTTGTTAAATCAGATTCATTAAAAGGAGGGACAAGTTTAACATTTTTAGCCACATCAAAATCATCAGAGCTAGATGATCCAGTTCCACCTTGTTTCATGCGATACTCATGGTCTGCCTGAATCCTGGCAAGTTCAATTTGTGCCTGAGCCTGTATCTGTGCCTCTTGAATACGAGCATTTGCCTCATTAACACGAGCCTCCGCCTCCTTAGCCTTAGCCTCCTGCAGGGCTAGCTGTAACTTAGCTAATTCAATCTGCGTTTGCTCATTTGGAGGAGTTACATTAAACAAGCTTTCATTAATCATGTCAACAATTTGATCTTTAGAATGATGAGAGCGAACAGCAATTCCCAATTCTTGAGCAACAAGCTTAAGTTCGTTCTTTGTTCTGTTTTCTAAATCACACACTGTTTGCACATTTGACAAAAAATCTTTGGCTTCATCAAGTGTAGTAATAGTAGACATAATTAATAAGTAACAGTCACAAAATATCAAGCAATATCCTTATGATAATATCCTGAATATCCTGATAAGAGGTCGCCAAATTTATGTTACGGAACAGAGAAAGATAACGTACACTTTAAGTGAGAATACTAAGAGTCACTACTGTCCCGTAAAGTTCCAGGTTCAAAACAAAAGAGTTAGGTAAAATTACAAGTTAAAGTTTAATGCTCAAACTAACAACAAAACATTCAGGACTCATAAGGATAATGTAATGGCAAATAAACAGGTTAAATATATGGTTAACTGCAATAGCCTCTATTAACACGAAATTAGCAAGAGTAAATTTATCTAAGTCAGCCCTGATAAAATGAGATACCAGATAATACTCAGTGAATGCCAGATAAATCATTACAGATACAAACTATTATCAAAAATGACTGACATAAAACCCAACATTAATCAAAAACCTCACTAGGCCTAAGAATTAACCTTATGCTACACAGTACAAGGAAAAATGCAATAACACTTATTCTCAAATTACACACAGCTGCTAGATGTTTGGAGATTTCTTGAGCACTCACAATAATAATATCTGTACAGGGGAGGACAGAGATGTGAACAAAATGAGGAGTAGATCTAAGTGGCAATGATGCAGAGACTGAGCTCATTATATAGGGGCCAGGAGAGCTTGATACAACTTGTAAGAAGGACGCGCAAATGAAGCCATGGGGACAAAGAGTTGACAATCCCGCTCTGAACAACAGAAAGAACGACTTACTCTACTATAACGGTAGAAGGGGGGGACTGAGGCAGAACACGCTCGTGATCAAACATGCAGCAACTGTGCGTTAAAATTACACAAAGGATGATGAAATCATAGGCTATGTAACAATATATATATATATATATATATATATATATATATATATATATATATATATATATATATATATATATATATCCAGCAGTATGCCATTTCTTTGGAATTTCCACCCTTTGTTTTTCTTTCATCCACTCATGTGATCTCTCCTCTCACTTTTCTGGAACATTCTTCCTCTTCTTTAATTTTCTTATTCTTGTCACATTCGCACTTACACTCCTTGACAAATAAGTATTTTCACCAAACTTGTAGTAACAGACAGGAAATTTAACAAGAAACTTAGTTCAATCGTATAGAGATAATGGGCTGTTTGCAGACATGACAGAATGGGCGTACAGTAGATGCGAGGGAAGGTACGGTAGGTAGGGTGAAAGGGCTGTATGTTTAGTGAATTAGAAGGTACAATAGACAGGAGGACGAGTATGTGCAACAACTTCGTTCCGATGACGTACTTTTTTTTTTTTTAACTCTTGCTGTTGACAGACGCTTTTATTCAGATTAGGAGGGCACCCGAGTATTAAAGGGGTTAATGAAGGTTATAGCAAGACCTTACAGTTTGCTTACGCCTCTTTAGTAAGCTAATTAAACATTCTGCTGGTAGGTGGACTGATATACAAACGAAAAAGATTGAGTAGGGTGTAACAGGTTTGTCAGGATGGATAGGCATCTAAAATGAGAATAATGACGAAAATAGTACAGAACTTATAATTAATATATCTGGGTACACACGCTGGATGCAAAAGCAGAGTTCCTCCACCAGAGAGGCCTTTCACTAGGTAGACAGAATATACTGACAATATGCAATCACATTCAGAGGGCTAACAGATATTGTGTTTAACCCCTTCAATACGAGCAGGACTCTGAAAAACTAAATGGAATCGCATATAGGTAGACAGAATAAAATGAGAAAAAACTTCAGCGTAACATCGTCCTTAAGAGGCTCAAAATAGGGTTGATGATGCAGGTTCTATTTTTTTTTTTTTTTTATGCGAGGAAGAAGGAGCCAAAGGGTGAACCCACATTAACGTTCCTTCCAAGAAAGAAACAAAAACAATACAAAAGAGAGTCAAATTCAAGATCCATTCATTTCGAGATGCCTGGACACACTGCGTTTGAAAGCTGGGAGATCGTAGGAAGTAGGAAATACAGACGGAGAGAGACAGTTCCAGAGTTGACCTGTTGCATAAATGAAGGCCTGAGAGTAGCGGATAACTCTTGCATTAGTGAGTTGGACAGCAGAGGGATGAGAGTTTGTTGCTAGACGGGTTCTACGCGCCCGTCGTAGAGGTGGAGGGTTCCAAGCAGACAGTTCAGAGGAGCAGTGACCATTGAAGTAGCGATAGAAAAGAGATAATGATGCAACAGCGCTGCGAGGAGACAATGGCTGAAGGGAGCCAATAAGGGGAGGAGAGCTGATGAGACTAATAACCTTTGACTCCACCCTGTTGAGAAGAGCTGTATGTGGGGAGCCTCCCCACACATGAGAGTTGTACTCTAAACAGGGGCGAATAAAACCCGCCCGTGTATAAAGTCAACAACTGTGCAGGAGTAAAGAACGCACGGAGTCGGCTTAGCACACCCAATCTCCTGGAAGCAGATTTTACAAGAGATGCAGTATGATCTCTCAACATAAGTCCCGTGTGAATGAAACTCCAAGCATGTTCAAGGATGATGCAGGATTGAGCTGGATATTATTAAACATTAATGGGTATTCCTGTGGAAGATTATGACGGTTGATAGGTGTAACAACTGAGTCTTTGACGCATTAAAAACAACAAGATTATTTTTATCCGAGTCAGAGATACGAGCCAAGTCAGACATTAGGTGTGCCATAGCCTCATCCCTTGTTTCTTGAAGTAACTGCTGAGATGGACGTTGCGGGAACCGAATGGAAAGGTGAAAGGTAAAATCATCAGCGTATGGGTGGATATGGTTAGATGTACAGCTTAGAAGATCATTATGAATAAAAGGAAGAGAGATGGTGATAGGACAGAGCCCTGAGGAACACCACTGTTAATAGATCTAGGAGAAGAACGATGGCCGTCTACAACAGCAGCTATAGAACGACAAGAAAGGAAGCTATAGATGAAGGCACAGATAGAAGGATAGAAACCGTAAGAGGGCAGTTTGGAAATTAAAGATTTATGCCAGACTCGATCGAAAGCCTTTGAGATGTCAAGTGCAATGGCAAAGCTTTCGCCAAAGTTCCGAAAGGAGGATGTCCAGGAATCTGAAAGGTAGGTGAGAAGATCGCCAGTGGAGCGTCCCTGGCGGATCCCATACTGACGATCAGAAGGAAGGTTGTAATAGGAAAGATGCTTTAAAGTTTTTCTGTTAAGAATGGACTCGAAAACTTTTGAAACACAGGAGGTTAAAGCAATTGGACGATAGTTAGAGGGTTGGGAATTGTCACCCTTCTTTGGGACCGGCTGAATGAGACCAAACTTCCAGCAAGAAGGAATGGTACAAGTAGAAAGACAAAGGCGAAAGAGTTTACTTAGGCAGGGTGTAAACACAGAAGCACAGTTCTTGAGGACAACAGGAGGGACCCCACCAGGCCCATTTGCCTTGTTGGTATTGAGGCCAGTGATGGCAGAAAATACATCAGCTGAAGAAATTTTAATGTCAGCCATGAGGAAGTCAGAGGGGGGAAGTGAGGGAGGAACAGCACTGGAATCGTCTGAGGTGGAATTGGAGGAGAAAGTCTGAGCAAACAGATCTGCTTTATCAGTAGAAGAAATAGCTACAGAGCCATCAAAGTAGAAAAGAGGAGGGAAGGATGATGAGGTAAAGTTGTTAGAAAGGTTTTTGGCAAGGTGCCAGAAGGAGCGGGAAGAATTCGAGTTGGAGAGTTGAGAGCATTAAGAACTGTTGAAATTATATTATGCAGAGCGAAGAACAGACTTAGCATGATTCCGGGCAGACACATAAAGATGTGATTCAGTGGTGGGTTGCCTCCGGTACCTTTTATAGGCCCTCTCCTTGTTGCAGTCAGCATTAGAACAAGCGTGGCTAAACCAAGGCTTTCTTGCATTAGTCAGAGGATATGAGAAGGGAATGTATGCCTCCATGCCCAAGAGAATAACCTCCGTAATGCACAAGGCACACTCAGATGGCTCCCGGCCACGGAAACAATAATTATTCCAGTGAAAATCAAAGAAGTACTAAAGGCCTGAGGGCCTGAGGGCCTTCCAATCTGCAGCTCCAAAGTGCCACAGACGACCTTTCTTTGGAGGGTCCACAGGCCGTACCGGAGCGATAGGACAGGTTAAAGTAACAAGGTTATGATCGGAGGAGCCCAACGGAGAGAAAAGATTAACAGTGTAAGCAGAAGGATTAGTTGTAAGGAAGAGGTCAAGTATGTTGGAGCTCTCTCCAAGGCGGTCAGGGATACGGGTAGGGTGTTGTACAAGCTGCTCTAGGTCATTAAGGACAGAAAAGGTGTAGGCTTGTGCACCAGGTGGATCAGTGAAAGGAGAGGAGAGCCAAAGGTGGTGGTGAACATTGAAATCTCATAGAATGGAGATTTCAGAGAATGGAGAAATGGGTAGAATGTGTTTCATCGTAGAAGTAAGATTGCCGAAGAATTTTTGATAGTCAGCAGAATTAGGAGATAAGTAAACAGCGCAGCTATATTTAGTCAGAGAATGACAGGAAAGCCGAAGCCAGAGAGTAGAGAATTCAGAAGAATCAAGTTCAGGAACACAAGAGCAAGACAGGTCGTAGCGTACATATACGCAACATCCACCTTTGGCTTTGAAATGAATAAAGAGAAAGTAGGAGGATACAAAGAAGGGTTTGCTGTCAGTTGCCTCAGACAGCTGAGTCTCAGTATGAAGGAGAAGGTGAGGTTTAGAGGAGGAGAGGTGGTGTTCAACAGACAGAAAGATAGAGGAAAGGCCGCGAATGCTGCAGAAATGAAGAAGAAGTGAGTCAGACAGTGGATCCAGGCAACTCAAAGAGTCGTTACCGGAAGAGAGGCGGATGGAAGGGACATTTATGGTCTCACCCTCCCTGGGGACTCCGAGGGATTGTTGTTTTGCGCCATTTTTCCTTTATTTAATTTTGAAATGGAAGTGTAGTGTGTACTGTGCATGTAGTTTAGTGATAATAGTTAGAGAAGCTTGTATTGGAGAGCATGCTGGCCTACTCTCTGTGTTACTGAAACACTGAAAAAGTTCAGCAAAGAGGGATGGTCAGGAACTAGACCTGGTGGCTGATGAAACGGGAGCTCCAGCTCTCCCTGTCGTCAGCTTTCCATCCACCTTGGTAGTACTGCCCTGCTCGACTGGTGCTACAGTCTACTTATCTAAAGAGAATAGGTTCAAGAGAATAGGTTCAATGAAGGCTCGAGTTAACAAAATATGTAAAACAGGAAGGAAGGATGTGATAGTAAGGCACATGAATGGATGAGACATAAGAGAGATGTGGGTAACTGAACGATGAAAGGTGAGGAAGGAGGTCATGATAGTCTGGTGACTGTGTGCTCGTCTTGTGTTCTAATGTGCCCTGGAGCGACGATCGTAACCAAAGACGTGGCGGACATTCAGGGTAGATAATGGTAGTATGTCCCTCCCATGCTTGCTATGGCCGCGCCTTCTTTCTTCACACTGATAATACGTACAGACTTTGTCATTCTCACGCATAATCATTACATCACTTCAACCTTCCCCGAGATCGCTCGCTACCGACACCTATTCTGCTTTCATACTTTGCCAGCACTGAGTAGAGCTAATTCTGGCCACCACTCTGCTCCGAGGAGAAAGTCGGGTCCTGCAGAAAGCCTCATTATAAGTTGCGGTTTTAGTTATAAGTACAGATGAGGTAAAGTGGAAAAGACGAAGCGGATGAATGAAATGTATGACTAGGAAGATGAAATGGGTAGGTGAGTAATGATGGATCAGGCAGTGTGAGTAAACTGAGAGGTTGAATGAAACATAAACACTAGGATAATAAAATGGGTAGATGAGTAATGGTGAGTGAGGTGGAGTGGGAAAACCAAAGATAAAGAATGAAACAGCTGAGGTGGTGTATGATGAGGAAGGTAGAAAGGAGAAAGTGTGATGAAAAAATGAAATCACGGTTAAGTGGATTAAATAAAGGTGAGCAGATGCTAGGCCTAATAACTAAACAACATAAGATGAGACACTGAGTAAAGGGAGTGGATGTGCGGTATACAGAACTAGGATGATAAGCTGTAAAAATGAGGTAGGATAGGGTTGATGTATGAAATGCTAAGACTCGAATGATGAGTTGGATAAGTGGTTTGTGGTGGATGAGGCAGAGTTGGAATTCAGGAGTGGATTAATGAAATATAAGCCTAGGAAGAAGAGGTGGATTAATGAGTAATGATGGATAACTGATAACTAAGGGCAGTGGATGAAACAACGGAGATAAACTGTGGTGAATGCGGCAGAATAGAACAACCATTGTGATGAATGGATGATCTTGATGGATTACGGAACATTTTAGGTGAGGAAGCATTATAGCAAGAGCGCCGTTATTCCACTGCATTCCATTCAAAAGAGCTGCATGATATAATACCAGTAGTTCTTCCCAATAACAAGCTCCCCAGCGGCGGTAGACTTGGACATTCTTTCTTGGCAGGTCATTGGTAGAATATAGTTTGCTACCGTTGGGCTTGGTTGAACGAATATGGATAGGTTAGGTTAAGTTACCAAGTATTAAAGTAAGAGCGACTATCCTGGGTAGGGAAATTCAGTGGTCGATGCTGAAATGACATACAATACTAAAATATACTGTTGCCACTGTGGTGTAACTCAAAGTTCCCTGCTGCATTCATTACCGGGAGTGCAGGTTCGCTGGTACAAGCAAACACTCGTCTTTGGAAGCAATCGAGATGCCTAACTTCGCCTGATTGATGTAACGCTACACTGCGATGATTTTTCTCCTACCGGTAGATATTAATTTCTCCTCGCTCATAATAAACCTGGGTGTCGCTGGACTTTGCCATGTCTCGCTGATCTATTTGGCACGATATTGCTCTAGTATATTAAGAGTTTGATATTACCTTTTTTAACTGATGTAATAATCTATCAAGATATTTCACCTGCCGATAGACATTAACTTCAACCACTCATAATATACCCATAAGTTTGTGATCAAGTTCGTCATTTTTCGTTTATCTAACGTTCACAATCTTGCTTTACCTTAATGAGTGTTTGATTTCAACGTCCCTGACTTTAACTTGATACTGAGATAATATTTTCCTTTCTGACAGACAGTAATTTCACCCTACTCACATTATACTGTATTGGGAAATCTGTATTCGAATCTGCCTTCTCTCGCTGATCTAATTAGCACGATTTTTCTATAGTGTAGTGAGTGTTTGATTTCGCCTTCCTCTACTGACAATAATTTTCCTTGTCTTATTTAGCTTTGTTCGCGTTATACCAGGAAGACTGAGTGTTCAAGCTCGCAATTTCTCGTGTTTAAATATCGCTGTCTCGCTTTGGTGTAATGAGTGTTTGATTTCACCCGGTTTCCTTCTCACTTGATGTTTGAAGTGGACAGTCCATTCTCTCGGCATCCCAAAACAGAAAGAAAAATCCGTGTCAGTATTTCCAAGGGCGCTCGGGAGGCCTCTGTGATTCCCTTCAAAAGCCAAAGACGACAGCATAAAAACTGGGCGGCCTGAGGGGACACGATTGACCTAGATGTCTTTTCTTTGGGAATATTACATGGCCACTTAGGACGGAACTTAACCCCGGGACGTGCCAAATTCGACCTTCTGTCTGGCCGCCACAGAGGTGTAAAGACTTTGCTGGTCCTTGTGTGGGTTGCTGCTACACGCCACGCTTTCCATGAACAATCCTGACAGTTTTGGACAGTTATAGTCACAAGGGTAGAGGTAGCGTCGACAGGGTTGCCAGGTTGGGTCTCATTGCAGCATCACTCTCAGAGCATCCTTGGGTAAGGTTAAGGTCAAGCTGGCACGTCTTCATGTGTATTTGCAATTACAACTCTACAAAGTATGAAGGAAAGGTTAAGAGCTATTGACAGTGTTGAAGAAAAAGATATAATCGTCGTTCAAAAGACGCATGAAATAAACAACTAAATGTCATAAATAGATGAATAAATAAAATAGGTAAGTAACTATAGATATAGATACATACGAAAACAAGAAAGCTGTTAGAAAAGAAGTACGAAAGAGTATATAACCAATTTAAAAAGTATAATATCCTTTTTCTTTCCACATAACTGTTTATTTCCACCCCTCGACAGCGTCCAAGCCACCACAAAGCCCCAGTTCCCCCGAGCAAAACACCGCAGTTTATATTTTTTTTCCCGGATCTCTTGTCCCCCTCTCCGACACCTCCGTCATCGAGGCTTCACCCTGGCATCAATCATTCCCCGTTACACCAACACTTGGGCGGCTCGTGCAGGGAACATCATGTACACGGGGGCCGGGGATCCACACGGGAGGGGAAAGGAGGGGAGCTGTTGACCTCATTCCCCTTCCAAGGTCACTTTAAAGACCTGACTTGCTTGCAGCACCAAGGGTAATGGCCAGTTTGGTTGCAAAGGATCTCTTAAAAGCTGTCTTGATTAACCCTTTCATGGCTGTGGTCGCCGGTATTTCGTTGTGGCTAATGCCTCGATGTTTTATATAGCTAAATAAAACCTCAAATAGCAATGACTTGAAAGCAGTTTCACTAGTTAGGATACCTGTAAATCTTTTACGCCTTTCGAAGTAGTGGCAGTGAGAGCATAGCAAATTATTGATTTAATATTATTAATAATTATTACGTTTGTTATACGAGTATTTGTGATAAGGAGAACGAAATGGTTTATTTGCTTGAGGAGGTTTTAATTTTTTACCAACATATTAAGCATGGCTAAAGTTAGTAGTTCCCTAATATTTACTGGATAGCCAAAATAGCAGATTGTTTCCTACGGCTTAGGTGTGGGACAACAGGTAGGGAACCGGATGTTCAGAGATGATTCTTTGATGATCAGTTCTGAGAGAGAGGCTTAGAGTTTTTTTTTTTTTTCCTCCCCCTGTGGATTAACTCGTCGATGAGGAGTTTGGCAACAAACAGTGTTTTTATTTGTCATGATCTCTATCTTTGCCGAGTGGTTGAAGAGATAGCAGCTGTGGCGACATTATATTACTGTAATGCCTGCCTGACCTCTTCTTAATATACACCTTCAGTCTTGCCATCTCTAGACCATTTCAATTTCGGAATAAAGGGATTGGATTTAGCACTCAGTCACTTTTTTCTAGGTCGCTCTACTAAGTTGAACAAAATCGCATGGTACCAGCAAGAATTAAATAAAATTGACATAATCGAGATGAAACATGTAACCTGATTTGTGTGAATGTCCTCTCACAGAGTCTCAAATTTTCCATTTTTATAAGTTGTTGCCAGCGTAACGGTGATGTAAATATTGGCCATAATTGTGTGTGTGCGTTTGTGATTGTGTGTGTATGTGTGTGTGTGTGTGTGTGTATGTGTATGTGTGTGTGTGTGTGTGTGTGTGTGTGTGTGTGTGTGTGTGTGTGTGTGTGTGTGTGTGTGTGTGTGTGTGTGTGTGTGTGTGTTGTAGAGTCCTGTTTGCCAAGCCTCGGAGCCGTATGTGGGCTGCACTAGCTTCTGTTTACAGCTGTACTTTTTTATTTGACTCAGTGTGGCGCCGGAGTATCTTAATTAAATTTACCGAGAAGGGCGTGGGAAGGTGTGTTTTCCCCTGCCAGTAGTAGTCACCATTTTCCCGGGGATCAGCACGGATGGGGAAAGTTTGGGTACAGATTCGGGAGAGTAAACTTAACATCAATTACCTCTCGTAACTCACATTTTGGCTTGAAGGATGAACAGGAAGTGGGAAGGTTCTAAGTTTTATGCTGTCCTTCCTTCATGAAAAGAAACAAAGAAAAGCTCGTGATAAATCTCCCTTTGTAAGTAAGATTTTATTTTGGGGTGAAACAGGGAGAGATTCTGCACTCATCTCGTCTTTCCTGCAAAATCAAATCTGAGTTACAAGGGGGAGTTGGTCATAGCCTGTTAATATTTCTCAGTCCAATCATAAGTTAGAATTGTTTTCGTAGGAAAGACAAGGAAACAAATGAATCTTCCGGTGTCTCTTTTTGTCTGCAGTAACACGTCTTAGACAGGAAAGAAATATTCATTGTGACCTATGTTCTCCAAGCAGGACAAGAGGAGGAGAATGCAGTCTTTCCATGTCTCTCGGGGTTGTATTATCATCTGTTAAGGGGGTCCCCGAACACGTCTCCCTAAGCGAATTATTTCGTTTATTTTGCTTTACTATCTTCTTCTGCATTCTCTAAATCATTCTAAAATTACCAACTTTGCATAAATAGCGTACGATAAAACAGGACAACAACCAAACGTATCCAAAATTGAGCTGGTTAGGAGACATTGCTAGGGAGCTTCCTTAACCCCTTCAGCTCGAGAATATTTACAATATATTCTTCCTACTGCCACTAGACGATTTTCTTTAACTTCAGAACACAGTATCATACAAGCAGTTAAGGAAGGCTATATCAAAACCCTTCAGTTCGAGTAATTATCTCCTGAAATGAATCTAATCGCTTACAGACACTAGTTTCATTAATTATAAACACGATGGTCCATATATAATACCACACTTCGGGTCCACCGGCCGATTGTTTGTGTTTTGTGAGAGCGGCTCAGTGTTAACAGTAGCTGCTCTGCGTCATTCACTCATTTCGTCCTCCAGCTGCCACAACCACTCCCATACTAGGCGACTGAGCCGTCCCTACAACACACAGATTACTGCCACGTGAGTTATTAAACGGTCGATATTTACAGGCCTAAATGTACATAAAGACGCCGCAGTACTGAAGGACTAAATAACAATAATTCTGGTCTTGGTTTTCCTACAAAAGCCAATCTAAGCCAGGAAGGAGAATTCATCGTGAGTTTGTTTGTGGATCCGGCAGCTGGCAATGAAGGGACGGACTTTGGATCAGGAGCAAACTTTGACTCTTAGGACACTGTTCAACTTAGGAACTTCGTTGGCTTCAAGCTGCCTTGACGAACAGGCTACGTGTTCCTGCTGCAGTAAAAGCCAACCGGTCTAGTGGATTGCATTCTGCGTAACAGAGGCTTTTCGAACAGATCTTACATATACAATACATTCCATTAATTCTTTCATCGCTATGGGTCTCTTTTAAGGTGTATAAAACCATCAGTTCCATATTTAGACTAATAGTTTATATATATATATATATATATATATATATATATATATATATATATATATATATATATATATATATATATATACACACACACACACACAGAGAACACAAAAGTTACCACAGTCCAGAATTTAATACGATAATATCTTCCCTTTTATTTTTCATTGGCTATCTACCGTAGAGACGATTTTAATAAACTTCGAGGAGAGAGGTTATTGTTCTCATCCGTAGTCCATCTCTCTCTCTCTCTCTCTCTCTCACACACACACACACACACACACACACACACACACACACACACACACGCAAACCATCATGCACTGGTCTGGCCTCGAGTATTTAAAATCATGATAAATACTCCCACTCTCTCCCCTTTACTTTTCACCCTTCCCACCATCACAGGCTCCGTCCTCTGAATTTCCCAGTGTCCTCTTCGTGCTCCACCCCAGCCACCCCTGAGTAAGAGGTTCCAACAGTACTGTATATCCTCCAGTCCAATAGAGAACGGGTGCGTACGTTTGTCCCCAAGTAATATGATTATGGACAAGTAACAGTTACATTTATGGTCTTCATGAGTTTATACCGAAACTGTGTATTTTCGTGGGCAATATTATTCACTGTGTACTAGGTACCGAAAATTTCATACATGAACATGTTTTTCTTTCTAATATAAGGGATCTGAATAAATGTGGAGTCATAACGTAAGGTACTCCGAAAATATAGCCATTAACCAAGGAGGCAGAGCTGTCAGTGCCTCGTTACACTGACATCCTAATCGGACAAAATTTGACGTAATTTTCTAGTCGTGTGGATCGAGGAAAATTCGGGGTTGGAACACCTTGCTTCACTGGACAACGTTCTGGATATTCCATTTCTCAGTCTCAGACATAATGTAGTTGACAGTGAGAAACGGAGTACCTGGAACATGGATTTATGTTACATAATGTTCTTCTTTCACTTCTTACCCTGGCCTACCTGCTCAGATAATTTGCACTATAACGAGTCAGATTCCATTCTCAGTGTGACGAGGCCCAACACTACTCAGACACTCCGTACTCCCTCGTCAGAGTTTAGGTTGGGACTTGTGCCGTATATAACAGCGCATGAGTCAACGCATTCCCTCATTCTTCTTTATGGAGGAGTCCTGCCAAAAATGTAAAACTCAAGACAAAATCCGGAATTGCAAGTTCTTGAAGCCACAGAGTCTTGTCCTGCAAACTTTGCACGAAAGTTGCGAAATAATTTCTTCCTTTTCCGGAAGCGCAACCAAACTGTGGCCATCACAAGCCACTCTGGAGTGCAGATCATAATTGTAGTTTCTCCAGACAGTCAGACAAACCTAGATGCATTTTTGTCAGATGTTGCAGCCCTCATGTTGTGTAGATATGAACATGTTGGCTTGTTCCTTTTGGTAAAACAAACTGACATTTTTGGAGCGTCACTTGCGCGTAAGATGTCCAGTCTTTTCTCATATTTTCTCTCCAGCAACAAATTCCAGGACGAAAGAAATGCACCGTGTTGGCGTAGTTGTTTGTGAGGCGTGTTTATTAGGCTGATGTACCCTGAGTCGGCCGCCTCGTCTTCCCAGGCCCTGCAACACTTTCCCCTTACCGATGTCAGGTTTAATCAAATAAATCGACACAACTCATCGCCCTTTTTTAACTTCCTGAATACCGGAGCCCTGTGAACCGCATAAAATCGCCAGTAGATAGCTAGAATAAGGGAAATGGAAGTTCCTGCAAAAATAGATACAGGAGACAGGAGCTGAATTGACACAAAACTTGAAGAAACAAATACTTGTGATGTGTGTGTGTGTGTGTGTGTGTGTGTGTGTGTGTGTGTGTGTGTGTGTGTGTGTGTGTGTGTGTGTGAGAGGATATATATATATATATATATATATAAATATATATATATATATATATATATATATATATATATATATATATATATTTACCTATCTATCTATCTGTTTATCTTTCATATTATATGTCTGTCTCTTTGTTATCCTTTACCCTGTTTCACATCTGTGTTCTCATTTATCAGCTTGTGTTTCATTTCACTGATGCCTTGTTTCCTTGTCTTACCACCAATTATATTCAGCTTACCTAAGACATTTTAAGGTTCAGAAGTTGTTGAATATTATATTATTAAGCCACTACCACTCCCCTCCATGCATTTTCTCCCTTACCGTTCTAACTCATCCGTTATTATCTCTCCTAACCTCTTCCCCTCAGTTAAAGTCTTCTTTTCCCTCGCGCTCAAATATTATCTTCCCTGACCTGTTTCTCTCAGTTAATATCTACCGTTATCGCTTCCCATTCGTATAATCTAATACCTCCCCTCTTAATATTATATGTTTCTATGCCTTTTCCTCTCAAATAATATCTACCAAATCACCTTCCCCTCAGTTATCTTCCTCTATCTCTTGCCCTCATTTATTATCTACCGCTGCCACTACCCCCATCACGGGTTCTTATCTCTTGTTGTCGTGTTTAAAACTTGTCTGCCCCTCTTTCCCGTCCTTGGCTTCTTTCTTTTTTATTCTTTTCTGTGTCTTCACCTCTTGCTATTTTCATTCTCTTCTCATTTTATTATGTCCGTCTTTTCCTTTCCTTCCTTTACCCTCTTCCTTCCCCTCAGTTCTTCATTGTTCCCATTTCTCCTGTTCCATTTTCTTTCTCTTCTGTTCAGTTTATTAAGTCCGCCCTTGTCCGTGTCCTTCCTCTGACACACTTCTTCCTCTTTTTCTGTCTCTTATCCTTTCTCACTCATTTTCTCCCTCTTCTCGTCATCTCTTCTTTCATCTTAGTTCATGTCTTTCCTCTGTTTTCTTTCATAATTTCTTTTTCCTTCTCTTCTCGTCCCATTCCTCTCACTTCTTTTCTTCTCCTCTTTTTTTTTTCATTTATTTTCTTTTTTTTTTTCCATTGTCATTAATCTACTCCTTTCCACCATTCATCTTCCACCTCCCTTTGACTTTCTCATCTCCTTTTCACATCGTCTCCTTCACTTATTCACTTTTTCATTCCATTTATCTGACTTCACTTTGCTCCTTTTTTCATTTCGTTTCTTTTTCTCCTTCATTATCACTCACACACTTCTCCTTTGCTTCTTTTCACTTCTTTCGTCATCTTTTTGTTTGTTTTCATTTCTTTTTTCTCGCTACCTACTTATTACCCCCCCTCACTACTTCGTTCTTTCGTCTCACTTTTATCGTCCTCTTTATCTTCGTATTCACTTAATTATTACCGATCCACTTCACCTTTGCCTTAGTCTTCATCCTTCTGCTATCCTTCCATGTCTTGTGTCTCATTTTTCCTCTTCGTCTTCTCTTCTTCCTCCTCCTTCTCTCTTCCTCCTCCTCTTCTTCCTTCTACTTCCTAACTCATATACTCCAGGTTCCCCTTCACCCCTTCCTTCGTCTCAATCCTTCTCCCTTCCTTCCGTGTCTGGTCTCAACATTATTTTCCCAGTGTTTACTCCGCGTCTTTCCTGCTCCCTCATCTCTCGGCATCACCTTTTCTCTCCCCCTTTTTACTGCGGCCGTCACATCGCTCTCACACCTTTTCAGTCGGTCCCATATATTTTCCGACTCCTCTGGCACATTTTTCCCTTCCCTTCAACTTCGTCCTTCCCTTCTCGCAAGCCCGGATTTCTTGAACTGTTGACTTTATTCGTTTTTCTTTTTTTTTTTAATGTTTTCCTCAGATTTACTTTCTAACTGACCTTCTTAGTTTCTATCTTAAAACTGAGTGACTTCTTAACATTCTTTTCCAGCTTTATATACTTGTAGATAGTGTACATTGACTAATATCCGTCAGATCTGAAGCACAACCTCTTACAGTTCGAGGGAATTGAGCAAAATCGTCAGATGGTGGTCAGTATGAAAAAAAACTACGACTAGCTGGTATTCATCATATTGAAATGACTGGTTAACATTATTCTATTTCTTGTTTCTCCGTTGTTTCCTTTGATTTGTTTGTTGTGAGATTGCCTCCCTATTCGTGCTCCTCTTAAACCATCTCGCACCCTTTGCGTTTCTTTCTAATACCTAATGTCGTTCTACTACTCTCATTTCTTGCCATCTATCACTCCCTTATGTCACTGCCTTCCTTTATTAGTTCCCTGCCCTTTCAAAGTTCCTCTCTCTCTTACTTTCCTTTTCTCTCCACCATTCCTCTTCCTTCTCATACTAGTTCGACATTTTTCCTCTTCATCCTCTCCTTTGTCTTCTAGTACAGACTAAATTTCCCCTTTCAGTTTTGTAAGAACTCCCTATTATCCTTCCTTTATTTGACCTCTTACTATCAGTCTCTTTTAGTTTCATCCCCTATAGGTATATTCCCTTCCTCATTTCCTTCATTTACTCCTCCATTTGTAGCTCTACTAGTTCCTTCCTTCCTCATTCTTCCTTTTCCTTATGCCATTCAGTCTTCTCATTTGCCCCTCCTCTTCTCCCTTCTTTTCACCAGTTTTTCTTATCCCCCTTCCCGCTTCCATTTCCTTTCACTCCACTTCGAGTCTTACTGTCACTAGCCTCGCCCATTCTCTCACGTCTTAATCTCCTTCCCTTTTCACTTATTCTCCCTGTTTCATTCCCGCTCTAACTCCCCATTTATTCTAACTCAGCACTCACCTTCATTCCGCTCACACTCTCAAACTCCTGCTCTCTCACTCCTCTGCACTCACTCTCACATCCGACTCAGTCATAAGCATTCTTCAACTCTCTTTCTCACTGTAACTCCCTTCTGCCCTCCCTCCAACTCACATCCTTTTCACATTATGGTATTATCACATCATCTCCAGTTCTCTCACTCATCACTGGCCGACCCGTAACTCTGTCTCAAGTATTCTCCCTTTCTAATCCTCTTTAAACTCCCTTCTTCTTTCACTCCATCCTCATTCCCCTTTCATTTTCACTACTGCTAACCCATACCATTCTCTCACTCCTCACTTACTCTGTCTTTCCCCCTCTTCCATAAGCATTCTCCCTGTCTCATTCTTACTGTATCTCTCCCGCTGCTCAGCACTCATTCTTCCTCTCATTTCTCTTCCACTCTTACTACCCTCCTTCTCTCTCCCTATTTCCTTTCTCGCCCTTCTTACTCATTTATCTGTTTCGGTTCCCATTACTCCTCGTCCCTTTACTGTTTTCCCTTTTTCTGCATCCCTACCTCTCTTCTTTTTGACGTGTACCCTTTTTCCCCTTGCATTTTTGCATCCCTCCTTCCCTCTCTCTATATCCCTCCCTTATTCTCCCACCCTCCTTGTTTCTTGCAGTTCCTAGCACTTCCCTTCCACTCTAACAACCCTTCCTTTCTTGCCCTCTCCCTTTTGTCCCTACCTCCATCCTTTCTATCTCTCGCCCACCCCACACCTAGATCGCCCTCGTTAGCCTTCGTACATAAACTAAATGTTATGAAATGTTGCGGCGTGTGCTGGCGGAAGTGATTTAAGGTTTTCAATAAAGGCGTCATCCGTTTCCCTCTGGCCGCCAGCGTATGTCCACCACGGGCATTATACACACTTATACTGACATGTACAGCTGGGATTTATGTGCACTCCCTGCCCACATACTTGGAATGTTATATATGTGTCCTTGTGTCCGGGATGTGGTACCAGTTCCTAATTTTTTGAGGAATTATTAAAACATTTGTATTTAATATTGTAGAAAATGCAGATTTACATACGAGAATTCAGTAGTGCTTCAAGTCTACTGCATTTTTGGCACATGTACAACCCCTCAAAGGATAGCAGTATTTTGGCAAGCTGCTTTGTGGAACGCTGGATGAAGTGTGTGACACGTCTGGTTAGTCAAGTTGGTGCACCTGTCACCGTACCTGATATCTCCGTATGTAAGATATAGGCATACTTTTCTCATTCTGATACTCTATACTAAAGATGTTTATACTATATTTTGTTTAGTTTATAACGTATACAGATGTGAATGATTTCACAAGACGAACAAAACAATATCAGAGTATTTCTGGAGATATGGCACACCTGCACGTGCAACTACATCCACATGTCTCAGTGACACAAGTTTTCCTCATGAAGCAGCTAAACCATACATTCATTTAACATAAGTAAAAATATAATAATGAAATCTCTTGTGGTGTCAATATGGTAGTGATCCGTAAACTTCATTATCAGAGGCATGAATAGCAACTGATTGACATAAGAGAAAATCTACCAATTTCAACATTGACACTATTAAGCCATCGTTAAATTATGTAGAGCACTAGTAACAATATTGTAGTTATTAGTTCTATCTGACTGAGTAGTATAAATGTGTGGTTATTGGCGGATCCTTAGATTGTTTTGTATTATGTCTATAAACCATACCGCAATGCCTGATACACCATGCGAGATAAGTTATACAGCATAATGTGACATAGGGATACATAATTATATACTTTAGGAGAATAGTTTCCCTGTAGCATGTCCATGTCCCTTCACTTACGTTCACGTTCAGTGTGAATCGAATTCATAACTGTCTACATCTTAAGTTAGAATCTAGGCGTTCGATTAGTTTCAGATAACAAAAACTGTGATTCCTACAGAATGGGTCAGCTGTATTTCTAATGTTTTGTAAAAACACTGTTAACCAAACAGCACATGCCCGGAAGCTTTAACATAATATTTGCATCGGTAATAAAATACTTATTACTATAGAACACCTTTCACTGAGGCTCTGGTGGTGAAATTCACGACTACTAACCTCCTACAGTTCCATTTACCTGTCTCTTACTTAAGCACAAGTCCAAAGGACAAGGTTTGGGAGTGGCTGATGGAGAGTAGTATGGCGGGGATAAAGATTTCTGCTGGCTGTGGGTTGAAACGGAGTCTTTTTGTTGTACCTGGGTCATATAATAATTAAAGACCTAATTAGGTACTTGTATGAAAAGTGCTATTTACTTTGCTGAAGCAGTGCCCTCTGAAGGTACGGTAAAGGTGCTATGCCTGTGGTACTGAGCATGTAATTGTAAATAAGTTAAATGAATAATTCAACCATACTTACATCATCTAACCCAGTGTTGCCCCATGAGGAGCGTAGGTGCCCTGGCCTAGGCAAATTGGTCCTGACATTTAAGATGAGACTGACCAGCCTCACTCATCCCTGAGTGGCACTATGTGAGCAATACCCCAACCATCCCTTGGATATAAACCTGCACCGGTTCAATCCGGTTGGAGCGCCATAATTACCCACTAAACCACCAGGTGCCATAATTTGGTTATAATACATGATTAGATAAAACAATACATAAATAAATAAAGATAGACAGATAGATGAATATAAAGATATGAATATATACAGTTGATAAAAATATTTATAATTTTGATCTTGCTTAGATATTCCAGAAACCACAGCTGTCCTCAGATAGGGCTGGTAGTATTAAACTACCTCTTCGCACGAGCAAGCTCTTCGTCTCGCCAGCCGTAGTTTTAAAGCGAAGAGGTTCCTCGTACGGCGCGCGAAGAGGTCTCTCTGGGTTGAAAGTACTGGAATATGAAGCAGGAGCATCACCCGCCTCTTCCCAAATATCTTCGTATCTTTTTTTTTACTGATATCATATTCATGTAACTAGTTAGTACCTTTACATTCGCGAAATGCATTTGCAATTTTTTAAAATGTTTATCATTTTTGTGTGTGTGATACTACCTTTATTTATAGATTTTTAGGAGACTGAAGCTACCCATTTACGATCAAACTACTGCTACCATTATAGAGCTCAGTGACTGCTACATGCGCACAGCCCATTCGTTGACTTCAATCATTCTCAAGTTACCTGTGTCTCATACAGTGGTGATCCAGGCAACTTCACAGCTTATTTCCGAGAGCACTTTATGTAACAGACTTGTAAACCATTCCACTCTTCACTACTGTCTTCAGAAAGGCAAGTACGTGGTATATTTAAGGCCGTGGTTAGATTACTACCATCGACGCTACATTCTAGCTGCCGTAATCCTAATCACTTCCTTTTTACGGTAGCCATAACTTAACCTAAATAACCTAACCTAACATATTTCTAACACAGCAGAAAAACCAAACATGACCGCTAAATTCTAGCAGTTGAAGCTGAACTGTAGCGGTATTAACCTAACCTAACCTATTTCTAACTTAACTGAACCACCAAACCAAACAACTTAATTCTAGCTGCCGTAATCCTAACTGTGGTTACGATTACGGAAGTCACCGCTAAATTCTAACTGCCGTAATCCTAATCACTGCCTTAAATTATACCACGTGCTTACCTTTCTGAAGACAGTAATGAAAAGTGGAATGGTGTACAAGTCTGTTAGATAACCTGACCTGATCTAAACTAACCTATTTCTAACCTAACTGAACCACCAAACAAAACCGCTAAATTCTAGTTGCCGTAATCCTAACCACCATTGGACCCCCTCTCAAGTATTAAAGTATCAAGTATTAAAACTATTTCCTACCATCGGACTGATTCGGAGACGTTGTTTATCAGATTTAGCATATTATTTTCGCAATATATCACACGAGAGAGTAAACGTAAAACAGATGACGGCAAACATGTGCTCCTCCGACGTACCAAACTCATGATTTCTCTGCCAGAGAGCACCCCCGCAGCATACCAACCCTTCCGTAGTCTCCTTCTGGGAAGAGGCTGTTCGGCTGGGGTTTAAAGATACCAAACTGGGAAGAGCCTCTTCACGAAGATGCTTCGCGAGAAGGGGAAGAGGTTGTTTAATACTACCAGCCTTAGAATCTTACGCATGTTCGTAATGTTGCAGCGTATTTAAGTATGGCCACCCATGTTTGACACTGAGAAGATCTTAAGATGAGTTTGCCTTGAAGTTTACTGAATGGCAACAACAATACTCCTCGTAGGATAACATTTATTGCACCTTGTTGGTATAAGAGGTGGGAAAAAAAAAATGTGATCTGCTGCTCTCCCTACATGAATGCTGGGTGTGAAAACTCCTGATCCAGTCGCCAAACTTGGGGCATTAACGTCTTCCTCTGAATTGGATGAGACCAAAGTTGTGCGTCTGTTTGTGTATGTCTGTGTCTCTGTCTGTGCCTGTCTGAGTCTCTGTGTGTCTGAATATTGTTTGTGTTGGTCTGAGGCGACTGTGGCTGCATATTTGTGTTTATGTGTGTCTTAGATCCAGATATTTTTGTGTCTCTGTGTGGGTATTTCTTATTTGTTAAATGGGAAACAGAATTTGCAAGAGGTAAATAAATTGGAAAGGCGAGAGTGAGCTGCGTTGAAACGGAAGTGTTGAGAAACATAACACTAGTTGGCTCTTATACTGGATAGGATAAAAGTTACAAATAATGATATATGTTTACTAAGGAAGTCTGTTCACCAGACTTTAGGAGAGAGGGTGCTTTGATGGTATGATCACATGAAGGGAACGGACATGACTAAGGTGGTGAAAAGGGTGGGTGCCAATGTAAACTAGGAGGTGGAGTGGACTGCCAAAAAAGGCGCCAAGAAACGGTAAGTGAATGCTTGGAAAAGCGTAATATGAGCGTTGAAAATGTAAAAGCATTATCAGGTAGGAAATACTTGGAAAAAGAGTGTATGAAGATGCGCGTGCCAATAAGTGCAATGCTTCACTTAGCTTGGTGATTTAAAAAATGCTTCTACTCCAGTGGTGTTGGAAGAACAGCGTAATGAAGATGAAATACACAAGGGGATGGCATCGCTTAAAAGATGGTACCGAGAAATCGCAGTAATAGGTTTCAATGATACGTGAAGGCAGATTTAATTCATGTTCAAGGCACAGTATTGATAGCTTCTGACTGGCATTTTTTTTTTTTTTTTCTGATTGTAAATCCTGCTCATCTCGCTGTACTAGCGGGAGAGCGGACTGGTGCTAGTTGCCTTGATTTACAAGTAGCCTACGGTATATGATGCTGTAAATGTGCATGCTTGAGCACACACAAAAGAAATACATATGAGTACATATATGAGTATATATGAATGTCGTTATTTCCGCCTACACAAATACTAAAATACACAGTCAACTTCCACAGTCCCATGAGTAGGGTGACGTCTTGTAGTTTTACTCCCGCTGTCGGTAAATTGTTGTATTCTGGCTAGGATAGACTTCTTTACATGGAGGATTTAGATATAACCATTAATAAATCACTTAGTACGAGTGTGCTTTTGAAAGTTGAATAGAATGATAAGAAGGTAGCAAGCGTACAGTGCAACTGACGTCTCCCTAATCAAAGGGGTAAGAGCCATTAACGTTACCAGTTGAATTCAATCACACACACACACACACACACACACACACACACACACACACACACACACACACACACACACACACACACACACACACACACACACACACACACACGATAGGGTGCTGCACATGGAAAAGCACATTCTGAGATATACATGAGCGCAAAAGTGTCTTTTTGTGGAATCTAATTATTCACGAAACGTGCACTCCAGCACGACCTCGCTTGTCTATTCATTCTCCTGTGCACACACACACACACACACACACATGTACAATTGTAGATAGATAAATAAATAGATTGTCCGCTCGTAGGCGGACAGGTGTGGACGGGATGCAGAATGACAGTTCGACAGACAGAAAATCATTTGATGAAAAAGACTGGCAAGGAGAGAGAGAGAGAGAGAGAGAGAGAGAGAGAGAGAGAGAGAGAGAGGTGGGTGTTAGGTGAGGAAGGGAAGGTATGTGGTAGGAGGAAGCATGAAGTGGACTGAGCACTGGGTTGTGTCTGATAGCGCCAAAATATTTAACTTCCACAGACACTCCTTCCGTCTGCTGTAACCTTGGCCAACACCTAATCAGAAGAACTTCAGTTATGAATCACTGTGGTAATGCTCGTTTGTTTATGACAAAGGAATTATATACATTGTACTCGGTTTTATATATATATATTGTTTTTGCTATAGAATGAAGTAAATGACTGAATTAATGACGTTTTTCGCTCGTGCAAGATATTAAAAAGAAGCATCAGATGGGAATTAAATGTACAAAAGTTTTAATGAAGTTCTGTAAGTTTTTGCGACACACTAAATAACTTGTAATTTTATGTAAATCAGACTGTTCTGTTTATCTTTTGAAAAATAATGTCATTGAAATGGCTGCAACATTGCACATCTGAGCATACCAGCAATCGTGACACACTTAGCAATTGTATCCGGGCTTCCGTCAGGACTTTTTTTTTTACCCGGTGAAAAATGAATAAAAAGAGTATTGGTCAAAAGATTAGAGAAAATAATAAAGGAATGTCATAACAGCAAAGACAACAGTATCAATAGTTATGTTAAAGTGAATGAAGAATATTTACGACAATCAATAAAGGGACGCTTACCACCTAAAACGCTTATTCGTTTCCATCTGCTTCGTGTAAATCTTTTATAATTCTCTTTTTAAAAAGTAATTAAGCTGAGGCGTGTAAAAATGAGAGGACAAGGGAGGGCTGGGGATTGTGTGGGTTCAGCTCAGCGAGGATAATAGTGGGTCAGTGGCCAGGGGGATGGACCCCTAACCCCACCACCCTCGCCTCTATCCCCATCCACCCTCTACTCAGTCTGCCTCTCCCGCGCAACTTCCTCCTTCTCTAGGCTTTGAAGGAGCTGCTTTCTCTCTCTCTCTCTCTCTCTCTCTCTCTCTCTCTCTACCCCATTATCGTCATCATATTTATATTACTGTTATTATTAATAAGTTTTTTGTTGTTACTGCCGTTGTTGCCGCTGTTGTTCCTGCTTTCTAGATCCGTTTTTTTTTTTTTTTTTTTCATTTTTTCCTCTCGGTGTTCTGTCACTTCAGCCCCATCTCTTCTTTCTTTTCTCTCTTCCTTTCTGGCCAGAGCCCATCAATGGATGCTGTTCTGCATTTATGCCGTCTCTCACGCCTTGTATCTCCATCTCTTTTGTCTTGTGCCACTTCCCTCACTTCCATCTCGTCGTGTGGCTTTCTCTATCTTGTATTCTTTTCTTCCTGCTTCATTGTTTACGTTTTTTTCAGTGGATTTTTCCTTTGCCTTTTCTGTTTTTTCTTCTTTTCATTTCTCAACCTCCGACCAATTGTTATTTTCCATTTCTACTCACCTTTCCACTCTCACTCATTTTTCCTCTACCTTCGTCTCTTCTTTCATGGCTTTCCTTTACGCCTCCTTTCTTTTCACTTCTGTCTTTCCTCCCCTGGTCTACAGTTTCTTTTAAATATTTTATTCTGTTTTCCCTTTTCCTCAGATTCTTAGGTATTTCCCTGACTATGTTTCCGTTGCCTGTCTTCTGTAACACTTCCTATTCCTTGTTCCTTTCTGTCGTCTAGAACTTCAGCAGTGTAGCTCCAACCCTTTAGGCTTATTTCTTATATTTTTCCCTTAATAAACCGATTCCCCATTTTCTTGATGTCGATATTTTTATCCCAACGGATTAGGGGGAAACGAGTATTACCCCCGTATTCCATGTACCATAAAAAATAGGGGAAAAAAAGAGAGGTGGGGGAGGGGAGTATGGGCAGAGAGCAGGGAGTTTGGAAGTACCCATTACATGAAATGCTTGTATATGTCAGCTCATCCACTCTTAACTTGTGTAAATACCTTCGAAACTCCTCCCACACACTGTAGTTAATTGTTCTTAGAACTTCCTTCATTCGATTCAAATCCCTTATTAAAATGGAACGTCAGACTGGGATGATGTTTATATACGGTATAGGTGCAATCTTCATTTCCTTATCTATCCGTGCCAGCTTCATTGTACCGTTCTCGCCTACATTTTATCTTTAAACAAAAATTGCCAAACTCTTTTCTACCCCAGTGTTTCCCCCTCGCACGCCTTCATACCACCCGTCATGCAGTCACCATTACTCACAGTGTACCTGGTCTATATATAGCTCCATATGAATCATTGTCTCCCTTCGGCCCAGTGTCATAACATTTCCTGTTTATTCATTCCTCCTACCCTTCCTCACAGTTTGCCTATCCACATACACAATCCACATCATTAATTCCAGCTGTCAGCCCATACACACAGCCCATCCTCTACATTCCACCTACATGTAAAGCCTGTTCAGGGCTGGAGATAGACACCTTTATGCTGTGGCACCGATGTAAGTAGAAGTTTCCTCTACCTGGATAAACAATCGACTCTTGACTCCCTCTCCATCCCCCGAAAGGAGGATGGTGGATTGCAAGAAAATGGCTACTTCAGCCTGTTTTTTAACTGGTATATGTCTGCTCCCACATTTTGCCCGTTCGCAACAGCATTATCACACACACACACACACACACACACACACACACACACACACACACACACACACACACACACACACACACACACACACACACACTCACCTCCACCCTCATCTAAATATAACTTCCCAGTGCCATGATTCTCCGAAATCTTATTTGTGACTAGTATTTGCATTTCCAATAAGTTCCTCAGAATCTCGTCTTGTTTACCAGGACTTACTCAGGCTTTTCCTGCAGTGATTACCTCATAGTAACCTATAATGGGGTCCATTTGTTATGTCCATTAATATTTTATCCACGTAGTCTATTTCACCCAAAGGATTTTTGTAACCCACTTTGTCCACACTAACACCGCATCCATCAACCTAGTGTCCTTCAGTTTACATATTTCCTCGAGCTTATGACAATTATTTTTTAAGTTCCCTTCCCTGAAACTGTTATACTTTTGCTTCCCTCAATTTTCCACCTCACTGGACCCACATTTCGCGTCATTTTCTTTTTGTTAGGCTTCATCAGCTCCTCACTTCAACATTCCATTCTGGATTTCCTGAGTGTTAATCCTTCTTACTTATCCACTAGCTACTTACCCGTATTTTAGGTAAATCACAGTTCCCCTCCCTATCCTATCATCATTGTGACCTTACCACATCGCCCCTCACCTTTCCTCTTGCATCTTCTTTCTGTCCTTTTCATTGGAGCGATTACTAACTGTACTAGTATATAATCATCACTATTTCCTGTATACCAACATTTCCCTTCCAACTCTTCCTCTCCTTGCTTCTTGTTCCCCTTTTCACTTTCTTTTCACTTCTCTCTTTTCTGTGACCTTCTCTTCGTATACCTCCTTCCTTCTCCAGTCCCTACCCTTCCTACCCTGTTTATCTCTACCCAGCGTTCGCTTCCTATGTTACCCCTCCAACTCTTACCCCAAATCACTTCACATCCTTCCTCACTCCATCCCGTAGCCTCTTATATCTACACACCCTCTCATCAGTGTTCCCTTTCCTCACCTCATCACACGTCATACCTTTCCCACCTCCCCCTTAACTCCTTCAACCCGAGACTATACTTTGTAAATGGTCTCTTACCCTTACATTATTTTATCTATCATCTCCTGATCCCTGCCCCACCAAAATACACACACACCACCTTACCACCATAATCTATTTCTCCTTAGGCCTACTACATTCATATCCCCTCCTCACAGCATCTTTCATCCCCTTCCTACCTTCTCATTAACCCCCACCACACAGCCCACTTCGCTCCCCCCTTCCTCTCCTTAATCCCGTCCTTCTGCCTCGGTTACCCCCTCCTCTCATCACCCTTCCCACCTTACCCATCTCGTCATTAAGCCCCTAATCACTTCTCCCAACATCCTGCCCTGCTCTTCCCCTCCTCCCTACCCTACCTTCCATTGCCTTCTCCCCACAGTTCTCTTTCTCCTCCGTCCATCAATTTCCCTCCACCTCCCTTTTTCCTATCCTCCAGTAACTCCTCACAGCCTTCTTTGTCATCTTTCTACGTCCTTTTACACCTGCTCCTATTCTCATCCGTCACTGTTCTCTCTCCTTTCTCTTATTCTTCCCTGTGTTCTTCCAGTACCACCTTCCTTTACTCTTCCCTATCTCCTCCCTCTTTCACCCTCTATCTGGTCACTTCTATCCATTCCTTCCTTTTTCGTGTGCTTCTACCTCCTCCCTCTCTCCTTACCTATTTCTTGCTTCTCTTCTTTCTTACATCCATCCTCCATCCTTCTCTAATGTCTTCCTCTCTCCATCCCTGCCTCCTTCCTCTATCCTTCATCTGTCCTTACGGACTTCGTTCCCCTGTCCATCCCTGCTTTCTTCCTTTATCTCTCCCTCCTTCCTTTCTCTGTCACTGCCTCTCTCCTTCCCGTATCATTCCTTACCTGCTTCCTTCATGTTTTCCTAGCTACTTCCTTTCTTCTTTCTTGTCTCCTACTTATTTCCATTCTCTTTTCCTCCCTACCTCTCGCCTTCAGCCTTTCCTATCTCCCATCCTTCCTTACTTTCTTCTCTTGTCATTCCCTTCCTAATTTATCTGTCCCTCTCTACTCTTTAACTTCTTCCCTAGACTACTGTACCTTCAGTGCTATTCCAGACCACCTGTCCTAATTTCTCCACATCACTCTTCCCACCTGAATTCCCACAACGCCTTTTCTACTTTCTTATATCCTTTCTTACTGTCTTCCTTACGATTTTCCTCCGTCCTTCCTCTCTCCCTCTTTATATCTTCCCCAACACTCTCCCCAGACGACCTCTCCTCTTTTCTCAACATCACTCTTCCTACCTTTGTTCCCACTACACCCTCCCCATTTTGCAGACCACCTTTCCCCTTGTCTCACAACAGTTCATTTCTACCTCTCTTTTCCACAATATTATTACCCATTCCCCCTTATCTCTGTTCAGCCATTTTCACATTACTTTTCCTACCTTCATTATAACAATATACTCTTCCTTAACCCCAACTCCTTCCTCTATCCTTTCCTACTTCCTTTTCAGCCACATTTCCGGACGACCCTTCAGCTTCTCCTTACATCATTCTCCTCACCTCCATCCCCGCAGCTCCCCCTCCACCCCTTCCCCTACCTGCCCTTCTGCCCTTCCGTTTCTTTCTCCTGCTGTTCTTTGTTTCCTTCTACTCTTCCCTGCTTTCTTCTTCTACCCTTCCCTACTTTCCTCTTCTACCCATGCCTCCTTTCATCTTCTACTCTTCCCTCTTTTCTTCGTCTACTCAACCCTGCTACTCTCTTCAGCCGTTTCCTACACCTTACCTCTGCCCTTCCTCTTGAACCCTTTCCCCAGACGACCCTACCCTCTCTCCCCACATACACACTCTCCTCTCTCGGTCCCCTCAACACCCTACCCCCATCCCTTTCCCCACCACCTCCTGAGCCCCCATCCAACCTGAGATGACCCCCGTCCACTTCACAGTAATTAAACACATTGAGTCCGGGTTCCCGCTACATTCTTCAGTGATCTCTAACAAATGGCAGCTCTCGATGTCCACCCGGAGAATTGGTAGGTCGGGTCATCTCAGTCTTCTTCTCTCTTCTCGACGCTACTGTTGCTCCTTGCCCTCTTGCTGTGTTGCTCTTTATTTCTCTTTTCTTCTGTTACCTGTTTCTTTATTTTTTTTTTCTTGTGTACCAGATTATTACCTGAGCGGTACGTAACTTTGATGTTTGTCTGTCTGTCTAGCCTTGCCTAACTCATGTCTTATTTTTACCCTTAATTCTTTTTTTTTTTTTTTTTTATATACTTAACTGAGATGTTTATGTAAGTGGTCGTAGTACTGTGCTCCATCTCTCCTATTCGTCATCTGTCCATGTAAATATCTGTCTATCCTTTATGTGCCTGTTGTCAATGTATTACTTGATGTCGCATCGTGTAATGAGTAATCTCGACCAAAGAACTGTAATGCATTTCCGTCCATGCTTAGTAACTACTCCTACTTAGATTGAGTTTATGGTAAATGTATTTGAACGACCACATATAATACTTACTGAACACTTGAAAAATTGATGTCTTTGTAACTGTGGACGCGCGTGTGGCCAAGAATGCCTTTTCAGAAGCGAAAGGTGCAATAAACAATGAAAGTCTTGGGATACTCTTCACTGCTTCCTTCAGAAGACACGCCATATTGTATTCATGTGGTTTCCAGACGATTTCCTTCAGCTTCAGAAAAGTTATTGATGCAGGAGTTGGTGAAGGCGTTATCTAACCCCTCAGCTTCTATTAGTCTCTCCTAAATTGAATAAAATCCCTCGGAGATAGCAAAGGTAACAAATACGTCATCGGATTCCAGAGGATTTAACCTTATAATGATAAATCCCTTCCCTTGCTGCTCCGATCGTCTCAGGGAATACAATTACGGCAACGTCTAAACCAGGTGCATCCGCCACTTCCAAATCCCAGCCAAGGTACCATTATTTTGAACCCTCCGCCAGCATCCTAGAAAATCCATAAGCCGCGCAGAATTTTCCCCGGACCCTCCACGTCTGTAAATATCTTTTTCATATCTAGGGTAAAAACGGAGGTCGAAGTTAAGTGTCTGGACGCCTGAAGTTTCTGGTATAACTCAGAAAAAGAGAGGAAGAAAGTTGGTGTGCAAGGAACAGAGCTGTGTGTGTGTGTGTGTGTGTGTGTGTGTGTGTGTGTGTGTGTGTGTGTGTGTGCGTGCGTGCGTGCGTGTGTGTGTGTGTGTGTGTGTGTGTGTGTGTGTGTGTGTGTGTGTGTGTGTGTGTGTGTGTGTGTGTGTGTGCCAGTTTTAAGTTGTTTCCGAGGGTGTTCTTCTTTTAGCGTGTGTGCGTGCGTATGTGTATGTGTATGTATGTGTGTGTGTGTGTGTGTGTGTGTGTGTGTGTGTGTGTGTGTGTGTGTGTGTGTGTGTGTGTGTGTGTGAGTACTGGCCGTGATGGATGCCGCTAGAGGCCAAAGTTAGACCACAAGACCCTAATATTTATCAGCGCGTGGCATCCTCAGCTCCCGGAAACCCCTGCGTTGTCTCACGTCCCCTGTCTGGCACTCAAAAATAGCTCCACCCTGCCATGCCCTTCTCTTCTGTAACCCGTGCCCATTCCCTGACTCATTCTGTGGTTTATTTTACCTCTCATGCTTCTAACCATACTTCTCACTCCGTCGTTAAGTGGAAAAGATGATGATGATGATGGTAACTTCTTCCCACATCCTTTCTCTCACTGTTGCCTCTCTATTAACGTCTTCAGTACGGCTATCTCTTTTATATTTTTTGACCTGGTATAGTGGTAGGTGGTGGCGACCATCATCCACTCACTTGATGTAGTGCTGCCTACTTCTTCCTCAGCCTTTATCATTCTTTTTCGTGCCTGCCCTCCTCTCTTCCTATTTCTCCCATCTTTCCTGTCACATCATATTGCTTTTCTTTCCTTTACAGGTGGCTTTACATTGAGTGACAAGCCTAATGGTTTCCTGTAAGCCAAGAAACCATTTACAACGCTGGGTGGTAACCATATAACCAAACAATTACGTGCTCCCTACGTGTCATCAAGTGGGTTGGAGGAGGGTTAGTGCCCCTTCCTGTAAAACAAATAACTCGGAGTCAAATGGCCACCCCTAACGGGATTATGGCGTCAGGCAATAGATAGATAGATAGATAGATAGATAGATAGATCTGTAGACTCTATTCCAGTTTAAGGGAGACATCGAAATAATCGGATTAGCTTTCATTTAGAATTTCAGTTTGAAAGATCTTTGTAATTCTCAGTAGCTCCCTTTGGAAGTAGCAAGAATGAAATATGAAAAGTGGTCCGCATTCTGAAAAAGATTAATTCTTTTGTATAAGTCGCCCCACTCATAGTTTGTTACCTTTGCATTTAACATATATACACCTTCTTTCCTCTGCATACCCGTGTCAGAGTTTGTACAGATACGGCGTGGTACTGATTCACCTCCTAAGATAACGAAACAAAGAATAATAACTTAGTGATAATAACTCAGTGATATCCTATTCAGAGTTCATCATTTTTCCCCAGTATATTACATCAGTATCATAACTGTTCAACTAAAAAGTAAAAAAAAAAAAAAAAAAAAAAAAGTTCTACAGCTACATCCTCTGCCACCTGTCCATCCTCGTCGCATCATTCTACCCCTGTCATGCCTGTGTCCTGCTGCCACACAAATTCCTCCTGTCGCAATATGCTAACGCTGTAGCATCCGCCTACCCTGGCTTCACCCTTTTATCTCTTCCCCAGTCTCAAATTGCTACTCCTGCCGGGGCTTTTTGTACCCTGTCGTATCCTCTTCATCTTCCCTTGCGAAGTGTACTCTCTGTTTAGCTCCTCCCTCCACATTTGTTGCCTCTTCCTCCTGTTGGGGCTTCCTCCTTTTGTTTTTATTCCTCCTTTATTTTTTGCTTCCTCCTCTTTCAATGTCTTTCTCATTTTCCCTTCATCATTCTTGTAACTTTCCCTCTCTTTCTTTCCCCTTCTATTCATCTTGATGCTCCTTTCGCCCAACCAAATTTGTCCTTTCTCTTCCCTTTCTGGCCTGTTTCCCTACAACCCTTTGTGGACTCTCCTTTCACTTTCTTGCCCACCCCCTCTTCTAGCTAATATCATCCTTTCTTTCTTATCACTTCCCTTACCTTTTTCTTGCTCATTCGCTCTCTTTATTGCCCGTTTTCTCCCTCTCTTCTTACCTCTTCCCCTACCCCCTTCTTACCCCTTCCTCTTCTCTCTTTCCCACTCATACCCCTGCCCTTCCTCCCTCTTTCCCTCTTCCTTTCTCGTCTTTCCCAATGTCCTTATCTTTTTGCTTCTTTCCCCCCTCTCTTCTTTGCCCCTTCTCTCTCTCTTCTTGCCGCTTCCTATCTCCTTCTTGTCCATGCCCCCTCTCTCTGTTTACCTCTTTCCCTCTCCCTTCCATTATCCCCTTCTTTTCCTCTTCTCTCCCTCTTCTTGCCCTTCCTTCTTCTCCGTTCTTGTTTCTTTCCCTCCCCGAGTTCTCCCCGCTCCTCTCTCCCTTCCTGTGACTGCTCCTTTTTCCTTCCTATCCCCATTAGCTTTTGTTCTTATCCATATCTTTCGTCTAGCGTGTTTCTTTTTATTTTTCTTCTTTCCTATGCTGACCTCTTTATTGAGATCCCCGTTTTTCTTCGTTGTTACCCAATTCCTTTTTCATTAGCCCTCCCACCTTTTCTCCCACTTTCTCCTCCCAATTCTGCTCCCAGATTCCCCCTCACCCTCTCCTCTCTCTCATTCCCCTCAACTCCTCTCCCATAATGCCCCCTCACCCCTCCTCTCTCTCATTCCCCTCAACTCCTCTCCCATATTTCCCATTCACCCCTCCTATCCCTTATTCCCTCCTGACTCTCTCCTCTCCCACATCCCCCTCCTCCTCCCTCCTCTTCCGCATTCTTCTTCACTCCTTGTCTCCCACGTCAGGCGCTCCTCGCCTCCCCCTCCTTTCCTGTATCCCCCCTTCCCCTCTGCTTTCCCCCTTATAACCCCCACCTTCCCCATCGCTTTCCCTGAAGCAGCTGACGGGCCCTCGAGGTGTGGGGGGAGTAACGTCCTGGGGCTGTATTTATAAACCCTCCCTACACTTAAGTATAAGATTGATTCTCTGATGCAGTTTGAAAATACTCCACGATGAAACTTGAGTAAATATGTAAATTAAATAATGTGAAAAGCAAAGCAGCTCTTCACAATAATTAACTGTTTTTCAGAATTACTTATCGTGTACATTGGCTAAGATCATTTTTTACCGCACTGCTGGTGACTGACGCTGTAGTGATGGGCACGTTGGGGGAGCGGTGAGGCGGTAAGTCAGCGATGGGAGGAACCTGACAAAATGATTATTGATACTGATAGTCAAAGAATCAATCCCGTTAACCCGAGGGCGCATTCCCTGATATTCTTACAGTACTTTCTCTAGAGTGACGATTTCGTCAGGCTAGGTAACCACTCTAGTAAAGATGGAATTAATGAAATGTGTAACACCTCTGACTGGTAGGAACGCTCACTGTCCACTCACTCCAGTGTAGTGCTGCTCTCTGGTTCCTGGCCTTTCCTCTCTTCCTGCTCTCCATACCTCCTTTCTTTCCTTCATTCTTTCCTCTTCCTTCTGTCTGCGGGTGACTCTACATTGAGTGACAAGCCAAATGGTGTCCTGTACACCAGGAAACCATTTACTACGTTGGGTGGTAACCATATAGCCAAATTAAGGCGCCTGGTGGTCTAATGGGCAATTAAGGCGCTCCGATCAGACTGAGCCTGTGCAGATTTATATCTAAAGGATGGTTGGAGTTTCTTGCACACGTAATGCCATTCAAGGATGAGTGAGGCTGGTCATTCTCATCTTAAATGTCAGGACCAACTTACCTAGCTCCTGGCTCCTGTGCACTGGATTAGATGATGGATGGATGTAATATTTCCAGTTTGGAAAGTCTCTCCTAAGCTCTGTCAAAAGAGAGCAGCAAGAAAATGTAAGTACGCTATCGGATTAAAGGGACTGAAGTCATGGTAGGAATTTTAATCGCTTGCTTTGTTGCAGTTGATCAAGTAGTAAGTGAAGCTTCATGTATGAATGAAGGCACACTGTATTCTTGACGAAAAAATTTCCCTTTATGAGGAAATTGCAGAGGTATGTTGGAGAATATATAATATGGATATGATTGACAGGTAGACAGATATAATTATAGACTGTTACCTCTGATGGAGGCTATCTTCCAGCTTGCAACATCTTATTGAACGATTCATTAATACCCGAGGTCATACTAATACCTATGTAATGCAAGGATTTTTCGCGAGAAACAGGGATGCAGAACGAGTTTAAAGTTCAGGCTTTGTGTAAGAGGGAAGAGCACTGGACAATTGCCCTTAACACTTACCTTTGGCCTCATTTTCCTCTAACAATTTCATCGCCCTCAATCTCAGTATCTGGCTTCATTCCCTTTCACCTTTTCCTTCCCGGACACACACCCTCCTTAAGCAAATCATCTTGACCTTCAGTTTTCTCGCAGATCAGTCTCTCATCCACACCCACACCCTCCCCTTCTCCCAGCTTTCCACTCTCTTGATAATCGCATATATTTCTCAAACCCTCCCTCCTATTCCTCACTCACCATTAACACCTTCCTCCCTCCCTCCCTCTCTCTCTCTCTCTCTCTCTCTCTCTCTCTCTCTCTCTGAAAGCAACGTGTACACACACACACACACACACACACACACACACACACACACACACACACACACACACACACACACACACACACACACACACACACACACATCATTCTTTCCTCAATCTTATGCATCTCACACAAGCATTTCATCTGAGGCATTTCCGTTTACTCAGCTCAGACTTAAGCCAGACAGACCAGTTTAGCTTGGTCTGGTTTGAGCCTGGGGCATAGCTTTGTATTGCTTCCGTTGTTTCCAACACTGCATTTTCTGTTATGCCGTTTTTCTGTAATTGGATTAGATTAATGGTGATGAATTGGTATATTGGATTACATTGTAATGAATATATTAGTTTCACATAAAAGCTGGTGTGCTTAACGATGATATTGATGAAGTGCTGCGCACTGGATGGAAAGTGTGATATATATATATATATATATATATATATATATATATATATATATATATATATATATACAGAGAGAGAGAGAGAGAGTGTGTGTGTGTGTGTGTGTGTGTGTGTGTGTGTGTGTGTGTGTGTGTGTGTGTGTGCGCGCGCGCGCTCGTTTGTAAGAAAGACAAGCTGACAAACTGGGACGGACACCCAGACTTAAACAAAATCTAAAAAACCATTGTGCATTGAAGTTGTCCCCTCCTCACGTTCACCCACTCCCCTCCCACACACGCCGGCAGGCCACTGAGCCGAGCCGGACCCCAACATCAATCATACACACTCATAAATCCGGCCTCATGTGCGTCATCCGGATCTGACAGCCGTTGTGTTCATGGAGATGTATGCTTTCGCGATTTGTTTGGGAATCTGGGGCATATGTTTAAGTTCATAGGCCAACCCGAAACAAGCCATTGCTGTACGTGATGGTTTTATATAATGTTCTACCCTGATATTAGGCTGTTAGGACTATACATTCAAGTGTGTATGCCACCAGCACTCATCCATCGCGAAACATGATGTTGGAATGTTAGCTTTGTGGTTTGGAGTTTAGAAATTTGTTGAATATTTTTACCGAGAAGATGCTTCACCTCAGGAACATACAGCAACCTAAGCGATGTCTCACTACACCACACCACACATCATAGGTCATTGACTGAAGAACATTAACCGAATGGCCCTGAAGCTCCTGTTTCTTGCACCTGTTTATAGCTGGTATGCCTACAGAAACAAGTTACTGTGAATTACAATGGTAAGCTGTTCCTCATATCTCGTGATGGAAATTCGGGGCATACATTCAAGTTTGTATGCCTCCTAAACAAGCCAGCGTGGAATTTATTGTATCGTGACTTGATGTTTGTTGTCTCCGTCATTAACTCAGAGTAATTTTCATGGCATTGTACCCGCAGAAAACGTAAGTGTTTCGTGTGTGGCTTTTTAAAATTCTCGTTTGTGATTTTCTTTCTCCCATTACTTTCAGCCTACAGTTAAATTATATGTGTGTGTTACAGGCCGCATACAGCTAAACCACTCTCCTTTTCCCTGAGAAGTCCAAGTATTTAAACCCTAATGTATTAATTGTTGCTTTGGCGGATATTACTGCAAGAAAATGATGTATAAAACACAGATTATATATACGCTAGAAAAGCTCTAATTTCCTTTCCCGTAGCAGATAAAGTGAGGTGTAATTGCTTATACAGTACACTTCCCCATCCCCTGCACCTCCTCTGCTTGGTGGAGGGAGAAGGGAGTGGTGACAAAGGAGAAATTTCAGGGGAGAGAGAATGAAAGGGAGAGGGAGAGGAGAGCAGAAGCAGGAAATGGTGGAGAGGAAGGGGGGTGAGTTTTTGGTGGAGGAGGATGACGAGGAAGAAGGGGAGGGGAGGAGGAAGGAGGAGGTGCAAAGTCAACAAAAGACAATAAGCTTTCTTTTTTCAACATTGTGCCCGTCTCTTGGCCTGTCAGTGGTTTTGCGCCGTTAATGTTTCTGGGTGTTCCTGAGCCGCGGTGTTGCCTCGTGCTGCACTCCCTTAATTGTGGCGGTGTTCTCGTGTCCACGCCAGCCACGTCCTTGCTTCTCGAGGTCTCGGGATTTTTATATTTTCCCTGGGGCGGAGATTCGCGTGTGGTGCCGGGTACAAAGAAGTGCTGAGGAGAGAGGGAACCGGAGCGAAAATATTTGGGATAAAAGAAGGTGAACTATGAAAGTGAAAAGTGTGTCACGACAAAGGCCAGGCTTACGACGTTCTAAGAGAAATTCTTCTGCTGAATGACTGAATATCATGATTCCAGAAGTCTTTTGTTAGAAAATGTTAGTTTTAGATAGCATATATTTTCTTTTGACACTAAAAACGTGTTTACTTTTATCTTTCATTTGATGTAAATACTTTTGGACGATAAAGTATACATTTCAAATAACTCACCTCATATTCGATATTCTTCGCCTTGGTGCTACGAACACATGTCGATTTTTATGCCTTCACTATGATGTCACTATAATTTTCTTCCTGCTGTCCCCTCAGGATTTTATTCAGCTTAAGAGAGAGACTTGCCAAACTGAAGGGGTTGAATATAGTCTTCATTAACCCTTTGGCTCTTGTAGGTCGTATTCAAGTTGCATTATATCCCACGGTAGCAAATATCAATTAAAATAAAACATCATAGGAGATTAGTACGGTATCCTATTGCTGGAAATGTCCCACAATTGTACTGATTCCTTCTTTCGTTAGAGTGATACTTTGGACTTGGTGATAATTTATAGTAAGCAACTCTGACAACATTCTATAAGTCAGAAAAACAAAATCTTGCTACTTTATCGTCCGCCTCACCTAGCTCGTTTGGAACTCGGTGCAGTCGTATACTCGTATATATTAGCGCATCATGCAGAAATCCAGTAATTATCCTGGCGTGATGTGATGTGATGTGACGTGATGTGGGTTGGCGTCAACTATGATTAATTGTGCTCATAAGGTCATTGAGATTCAGGGCCTCATTTACCGCCAGCCACGAATTAAGTGCAGTGTATAATTCATAGTGGTGATGTGTTTGTGGGCAACACCGTAGAATTTAACACGAGTTATTTTTTTTAATTATTTTTTTTTTTTTAAGGTACCGTATACTTTTATTTCTGCCATTACATCCTGAAAGGAAATTAGTTGGTGAGGCATACCCACAGTAATCGTCACCAAATATGAGAGAACCTTGTAATAATAATGTCATTATGAGTTTTTCACTTACAGTTATCAGGAGTGCTATTATTCTCAGACTGGAAAAGAAAATCTTGAAGTTGTTTAGAATTAGATAAGCAGGTTTCTTAAAAAAGACACTTTTATGGCGTACACACACACACACACACACACACACACACACACACACACACACACACACACACACACACACACACACACACACACACACACACACACACACACACACACACACACACACACACACACACACACACACACACACAAGCACGTCCAAACTCTCTCTCTCTCTCTCCTCCACATGCAGCTCTTTTTAACACCTGCTTCTTCTTCCTCTTTTTTTTTTTCCCTGATGTTTTGCATGAAACTTGGAGGGACGTTGTTAATCATTTTTCCCCAAGGTGTGGCGAGGGAGGAGTTTCAGTGTATTGGGCAGCGTCAGACATTGACGTGCATGGTTATACTGCTGGAAGTTGATTCGCATTATTGGGTCAGTATTTTGTTTCTGTGTCAATTCTATGCACTTCTTCTGTGGCTAAGGTCTTATGTTTTGGATCAAACTGTTATGGGAAGTAATGCCAGTGTGACTAACTTCTTCCACACTTTCTTGGAAAAAGTTTCCATAATTATCCATAACCACGCTTCGATGTACTTTTTTACAGTTTTATGAGGGGGTCATGACGTTAATGTCTACGGATTAAAAGTACGGTAATCCACTAACATTAGATGACATAACTTCATTCATTCTTTGAGAGACTTTTTCAGCTGGAAGAGGTGTAACCTTCTGTATCAGAGTTCTGTCCTAAGGTGAATGAAATGCCTGATGGTACGAAGAACAGAATAAGAAATGCGTCATCAGAGGAAAAAATAAAAATAAAACATGGCTCATCGCATAGGAGTTACGTATGAAAGATGGAGAATGTGACATCTGCTTGCCCCTCAACATAATCCGATACTCCCGAGGCGCCTCCAACATCCCAGTGGCCCATCAACATGTGGGGTCAACAATACCATTATCAACACTCCCCCGTTAAAAATCCCTCATTCTTTCAAAATCCTAGGCAACTCCTCTACCCACCCAGGATCACAGATGGTTCTTCAGTACCTGAGACAACCTTCCATTAGTTAAATAACCTAAAAAATCTTAGACAACCCCCCAATGACCTAAACAACCATATGAACCCAAAGACGACCCTCTAATACCTTAGACAACACTCCAATGTCCTAGACAACCCTCAACACCTTAGACAACCCTCTCTTTCCTTAGACGTCCCTTTTGGAGGACTTATACCAACATGCTTGAAAGACGTTCATTCACAAGATACAACAGTTTCGATCCGACTTGGACCCCTTTCTGGTATATAACAAGTGAGGCCGAAACTGTCATTTCTGTTTTCCATTCCACATACTCGTATTTCCATATTTCTTCTATTTCAACAGTTCACGTCATTGTGAAATAAACAGTTTACACTTGCATCCTGCACGGTAGACCCCCAAGAATATCTTTGATATTTCTTCAGCTCTATAACCGTCTGCCTAACGCCTGAGCCGTTCCTCTTTAATTCCAAGACGATTATCCAATCTCACAGACATCAATATACCATATATCCCCTGACAGAATCCTAGACGGCCCTCTACCATCTTACAAGTTCCTCCAATCATCTAAGCGGTCCTTCATACCCCAGACGTCCTTCACAGCCCCAGCAAATGAACAGCACCCAAGCACCTCTCCACCATATGCAGCATTCTTCAAAGTTCTTACTTAATACTTTCCATCCCCCTCATTATCCCTCCAGTTCAACAGGCCCATTTTATCACACATAACACTGCCATCCAAACACCAGATGATCCTCCATCACTTCAACAGCACTTCATGACCCTAACTTTCCCCTTCAGTATCCTCGTTACTTTTCCAACACCTCACCGTGCCTCCAACACTCCAGACTCCTCTCCAACACCCCCATCACTCTTCCAGCTCGCCAGATGCCTCTCCAACCCCCTCGTAACTCCTCCAGCTTAATCATTGCCTCTTTAGTTCTCCAAATGCCCCTTCAACACCCTTGCCATCCCTCCAACACCCCAGACACCCCTCCATCAGCCTGGACACATTACACCAATTACCTTCGCCAGCCTCTACCACCCACTACTGACCTCCAGGAACTGACGCCCCGTGCTCTGGCAATGGCCGTCTCAGCTTCCTTCCTTGAGGACGTCTGTAAGCTGAGGGCTCTGTAATCCCTCAGGACTCTGCTAAAGGGGCTTCACACACGGAGGCTGAGGAAATTGCCAGCGGACTCTCTTCCAAGGACTGTTAATTGGAGTGATGTGGATTCCGGCGACTTCAGGGGAAGTGTCCAAGGGTGGCTGAAGAGGATTTGACCTTACTCCCGAGAGGGCTTTCATTAGGAGAGTAAAGACGGGGAACTTTGGCCTTGCCTGCCCCAAGGAGGGTTTGTCAAGATCTTATCACTTGCGAGTCTGAAGTCAACAGCTTTAAGACACCGTGAGAAAGATTTGTTTACTTTAAGCCGTTTGCTTGGCCATATCTTTCTTCCTTAAGTGTGTACATTTGTGTTATCTTCTTTTACCTTCATTTACCATTATTCCTTCACAGCCTACCCTCTGCCTTCCTATCCTTTCTTCTGTCCTCACTCCACCAAGAATGTTTCTTCCCCCTTTTCTCCTCATCGTGTGTTTCCATCCTTCTTGGCCTCCATGTTTCTTCGCTCGTCGTTGTTTCCTAAACTCCTTCCACCTTTCCTTCGTATTTGCTTCGTTAGTTCTCTTACTCCCCTGCTCTCACCATCCCTCCCTTGGCCACATCCCGGCTGATGACGTTATGTAAATACTGGCCCTGGGGTTACCAGCGGCCCACTTCAGCTGATAAGTACCTCAAGTACCTGCTACTCTGTTTACAGTACTAGGATAACTTGGGTCGGTGGCGCCCCTAAGAGGCGGTATAATGCTCAGGTTCTCAACTAGATAAGGTACATGCTATTGTTTCCGTCATACTGAGTGCTTTATTGACAGTGGAAAGAAAAGGACTGATTTCTATATTACTGTATATTTAGTTTTTGTCCTGTAAAATTTCCCATTTTCATATTTCATTTTTTCCTTGAAGTTACACGCTTCTTCCGATAGGGAACCAGGTTATTTAGTTGCATTGTTTTATGTTTTCCTACCCTTTTTATGAGGAAGATTATCTGCAGGGTCAGTTCTAATAAATTTTGATACATACGCAGAATCCAAAGCTAGGATCAGAGAATCTTCTTAGTCTGATAGTTGTATTTTATTTATGTCTCTGATATGACTGATTTGGTAAAGCAATTAGTATTTGTTTCGACATAATTATGTTTCACTCATTCTAACAATAATTTGTTTTATCTTCCACAGGTAAGATGGTCTCGTACGACGATGTTTTATGTATTTGTGTCGTAAGTTAAAATTATACATTGTTTTAACTATTAGAACATCGTCCTTAGAAAAGTAAGTTGTGCTACATCCATTATTGAAAAGCTGTAATTTTGTAACATGTGCGAGTAAACTACACATCATTTAATTAGTATGCTGATTCTTACCCTTGTTTTATTGTAGCATTCTTATTATAACATGTATATTTTATATGTCCATGCCTTTTCTCCATTTTATATTTGTGTCTGTTGTATGTTTCGACGTGATTATAACATACTGTAGGTATAATTAGGGAACAGGTAAACAAGTGGGCGAAATGTCCCACCCACTTCTAATCTTACTTTCCCCTCGGGTTATGTATTCATCAGGCTGAGGACATCACCGCAGTCTGAACGTGGAATCAATTTTCTTTGTTAATTTGGAGAACATTAGGTGTGATTAAGCTTGATTATCCGGGCGTTGTGGCCCAGACTCCGGTAACGCCCCAAACTCATTCCCCCGATTTATGTCTTTCTCTCTCTCTTTTTCCCATTTTCTGCTCTTTTTCTCTGTCGTTTAGGTACGATTCGACTTTTCCTCCGATTTTATTACTTCTGTCTATTCCTTTTTGAGCTTTGTTATTTGTTCTGATTTTTAGTATTGCCTTGCTTTGACCTAGTTTCTTCTTCTTTTTCTTCTTCTTCTTTTCCTCTCTCTCTCTCTCTCTCTCTCTCTCTCTCAATTTTCCTATTTTTCCCACCCATACTATCATCGTGTTTATAACTACGTGATGTGTAATTATTATATACCCCATCCCAAAATTACCCTTTACAAAAATCTTACTAGAATTTCTTGGCATAGCAAGGCTGGAATCGTGTATATTACTGGGTTCGTGTGGCGGCCGCATAACTCTGCCTCTTAGTTACTTGATGGCTCGACACAAATTCGGCTTTCGTGGGTAAAGACTTCAGTCCGAGGAGACACACTTATCGTTTGGTGCTGGAGAGGGAGGCTTTCTTTCTGTGGCACCGATGTACTTATGTGGCTTCACTGCCCAGCCATACAAACGACCCTCAGCTTTCTCCATAGCCCCTGAAGGAAGGATGGAGAACTGCAGGAAGGGGCAGCTTCAACCTGCAATCCACTGCGCCCATGTTTGAGATGAACCTGTGTTAAAACAACTGCTACAACTTATCGTTTCATTCTTGGTATCGCCTCATGACTTGTTTTATCTTCGAAAAAATTTTCAGTTGGAGGGGATTCAGCCTTCAATAACTCTTGTCAGACAGAAAGTCTTTGCAAAGGTTAGAAAAATATTAGGGTATAGAAAGGATTTAATAATCAGTGACATCGACGGACAAAGGAGGTTAACCTCTTCATTCCGATGGCGTGTTATATTGATTTGTTTTGCTAGTTCAAAACTGTTCAATTCAGACTGGGGAAAATTTGTTGACGTGAAGGGTAAAAGAAGGTCTCATCTAACATCTGTCTTAGAGTCTCTTTTAACTTTTTTTAAGATCAATGAATTTTCTAAAAGTATCGAGAATAAGATGAAAAATGTATCATCGACTTTCAAGGTTAGAGAAATGACGAAAGAAACTTCCCTCATCAGCAGAAACATAGCAGGGGCTGCCACCCTCCCTCTCACACCGCCACGCCCTCACACACCGCCAATTTCCCAGCTGTACCCTCACCTCCCTCGCCACCCCTCTCCCCACAACCACCTTTTGTCTGCTTGTTCTTATTTTTCTTCTTCTTCCCTCTCTTCTTTCTTCTTCTTCTTCCCTCTCTTCTTTCTTCTTCTTCTTCCCTCTCTTCTTTCTTCTTCTTCTTCTTCTTCTTCTTCTTATCTCTCTCTCTCTCTCTTTCTCTCTCTCTCATCCGTAGAATTCCCAGGAGTCCCCAGAGACCCTGAGGGGATTGTAGCCAGCGCTGGGATGTGGGAGGGTCGGGCTGTGGATTACCTTATTGCTCTCCCTGGCGATGTCTCTTGTTTTGGTGTTAGTAAGTAGTTATTCTGACTTGACAAAACTAATATGCCTGACGTGAATGCTGAGAGTTGATGGGCAGTGAGGCATTTTTCGACCAGGATATAATAAGAGGATTTTAGAGTATTAATAATTACATACAGACGGCCGCATCCAACGACGATAATCAGTTTCATAAGGTGATGCACATGAAAACGTATTCCATTGCTGTTATTCTATGAAATATCGGTATTTTACAATAGCCTTTGATAGCTATTATCTGTTTAATTACTTTATTGATTGGTGTCGTATATTAAGTTCAGCAGAGGACAAAAATAATCAGATGGTTACACGAGGATATAAACAGGAAAATAAATAAACAGGAGAATGTTAACAGATCATATACTGTGGTCAGTATACGACCAAGAAAATAAGGTAGTTGCACAAAAATTTCGCAGCAGACAGATAGATTGTTAATTGATTACACATAAAGGTCAGCATCGGTGGTGTTTGAGAAGATACTTGGGAGACTAAAGTGGGTTTCTGTAACCTCTCAAAGTCCCTAATTATTGGAGATAATGAAGTACTCGAAGACTCCCCGCGCTCCTCCACACTTCATCACTGTCTGGCTTCGACCTTGCTAGCATCTGAATCTAGCCTCTCAGTGTGTTGTTAAAAAAAAAAACTTAAGAGAAAGAAACAAAGCCACTTGGAATATTATTTTGTTAATTCCTAGGTGCTTGTACAAGTTCCATTCAAAATAGTAGAAACTACAGGCAGTGAGAAAAGCAGACTAAGGAAGATGGTTCTAAGTTGATTAATTGCATACATGAAAGAAAAAGACTGACTCTTTCATTAAAGAGCTGGATTGAAAAGGGATTTATAAAAGTTGTACTGAATGACAGAGGATCTGTGCAGGTTACTGTATAAAGTTATTTAGAGTAGAGGTCGCTGTTGCAGCCACCTCAAGACAATGCGGCAAGACTCAGTTTGAAGTGGAAATGGACTGTGCAGTTTGGAACGGAAATATATAGATTGTGAACTTATGTATGGACAAATAGATCACAATCACAAAAGTACTAGAAGCGGGAGCTTCATGGTATTTGGGTTAATATCTTTGGTGTGATGTGGTGTTGTGTGGTGTGGCTTTACTGGATATGGTAGAGCAGTGATTCTCAACCTTTTTTGCCACATTCACCCCTTCCACCATATGGCAGAATGTCATTCCCCCCTTTCCAAGGCTGTCTTACTGATAAGGTGCTTACCGGAATAATACGCATAAAGTAAATAGAGTGACAGAATCTACCGAGGCTTGGGGGCCAACAGTGTCACTGGTTTGTACACGTCCAAAACGAAAACCTGACGGTACAGGATTATGATGACTCTCTCTCTCTCTCTCTCTCTCTCTCTCTCTCAGGGTTTCAGTTTATAAAATACGTAAAAATAACTGCATTTTTTTTGGTCGAGATGAAATTCCCCTTGATTTGAGAAGTTTTGGTAGTTCCTTCGCTGTTTCCCCAACTTAGGCAAACAAAACAAGCTGACAGGACGAACACAGGAATTAGACATGAAAGAAGACAAGCCTCCTTCTCCACCTCGGACCACACGTTCACACATACTTTCTCACTCACAGAAACAACTGAAACGGACCTGAGAGAAAATTTTCTCTTCCGTTATTTCTCAAACTATTCCTTAATTATTATAAAAATAACAATACACTGAAAAAAAAAAAAACAATTTGGGCCTAACTGATGCACATTATGTTTTGTGTTCAGAGGCAATAAAAAGATGAATATAACAACAGATTGAGCTTGCCATTCTATGGCCTCAATTCCCCCCCTGAGACACTTAAATTCCCCCTTGGGGGGGAATTCCCCCCTGGTTGAGACTCCCTGTGGGTGAGTTTACGGCAGTGAAATACAGTACCTCGCTTACGAAAACAGAAACAGACGGACAGAGCCTCTCCTACAGATGGTCCTGTTTTTAAGACTGCATGGTGAACATACACATGTGTTTATGGATACGCACGATATACAGTAAGAGAGCCCGACAACAGTAGTGACAATGATCTTTAAGAAAAAATAAATAAATAAACAGATGATACTGTACAACTATACTGACCCGCATCCCGGTATATGAGTAGTGATGGGTGCAGCCACTATGACAAGCGCGTGTGTCCCTTTACCCTCAGCTGACACGCAATGTAACAATCAGGGACAAAATATCACACACTATTCCACTACGTCTATTTAATATATAAGGCATGCCCATCACTCTCCTACCTGACACATGTTATCAAAGGGAATCGTCTATGAGCACAGAGATGCCAAGCCTCTCGCAGGTTAGGATTAATAGCCACGAGAGGAAAGTGAGAGATAAAAGAGATGAAATATTAGGTGATTTTTTTCAGCTTTACCTTTCCTATGCTCTGATGTTAGTTCCTCCACTTCGATGACGCCTCTTGTATTTTATTCTAGATACTACCAAGCGATCTTGCACAACTGGCCTCAATTAACAAAGGGGTTAATGAAGGCTGTATCGAATGTCTGTAATGCTAGAAGTTTCTCCTAATTCAAATACAGTCATCAGGTTGTAGCAAACATAAAACAAAGACGTCATCGCAGAGGAGAAATTAAATAGAGTAGAATGCATCATTTCTACGAACAGAATATTGATAGTAGTCCATGATATACGGCTGCATAAGTAAGTTCTCTGTGAATATTCATATAGCGATACGAGCTCTCGCGTTCATCACTGAGGTATAACCAGTTTATTTCACCGGTTTATCAGAACATGTAATGGAAAGGAAAGTGTTAAAAAAAAACTCAGCGGCAGCACAGTAGTTGCTGTGTGGTACCTAATGCACTCCTTCGTTATGATGATGTGTCGTATATTTTACTTTGACATACTCTAGATGATTTTGCTCAGAAATGACCAATAGCGAAGAGGATAGATATTTTATCCTGACCCTTTCATTACGATAGTATCTTGTTTATAGCTGAATAAACTCGTCTGGCGGTGGTGGCTATGATCAGTTAGGATAATCTTCACAGTACTGTATGCATGGGTTAGTGCCATCTTACTTGGTTTATTCCGGCCGCCTCCACACGTTTGTATTCAGAGTAGGAAGGACTTTTAAGTTTGAAAGGGTGTGTGACAGCTGTACATGAATCCTCCATTTTTAAATATCTTCTGTGGGTATCAAGAATAAAATGATGATGGTCACCGTACTGAGGGAATATTTATGTAAGTGAAGCCTTACTTTCTGAGCCAGTCAAATCCGCCATTTTTTCTCGTGGACCTCTCGACAATTTTATTACGTTTAGGAGTAACTCATCGAACTGCGAGGGTTAAATTAGCCTACCAAAGGTCTTTCTTGAGATGAAACTGTCTGGATGAGGCAAGAATAAACCACCACGTCATTATAGTCAAGGTATTAATTTTGTAACGAAATATGCGTGTGTTATTATCATGGCCAGAATGTACCTTCAGCAAAATGTGACCTGAATATAAGGGCTCGCATTTTGTGTGGCCAGCTGAGCGTGAAAGCGACACCTGTGTTTTACCTGCCTGAGTACGTTTTGTGTTCCACTGTGTTATTATTTAGTGCTGCCGGCGAGCCACAGGGAATTCCACTGTTGTCCACAGTGAAATACTACCGCTACTCTCATTTTTCAGATTTTATTGCGAAACGGGTATTCAAATTTAGACTAACTTGTGCTGTTCTATTATACCGTTGTCATTTATAGTATTATCGGCTTTATCGTCTGACAGCAGGATTGAGCCCACAACCTGAATTATCGTTATGTAAAACGCAACACCAGCTCTGAAAAAAATATATATTATCAGCCAACAGTTCAAGCGTAAAATTCTCCCCCAAAAGGTAGTAGCCTGATGTAATTGTAGAGTTTAATAAGTGAGTCGCATCTGTCAGACTGATAGCAGCTGTACATCCAACAAATTCTACGGCGTTGTTAGTGTCAGTTTTCATAAAGGATGTCAACAAAACATAAAAGGCCGATGAAAGTAATTAATCACATCCTTGCTTGATGCTTTTCTCGAGTCCCGTATATGCACGAAAAGTTTTTTTCTTTTATTTGTTTAGTTGAGGTTCCATTGATTTGTGTTCAGACTCATTAATAGTGTGACGGCAAGCTAACCATCCTTTACATGCCTTCCCCGGTATATATTTTAAGTCCTCCCAAGCGAGGGTCTTTCTGGGCCACTCCTTCAGTGACAATGTCATCCTTCGACACTAGTGACTCTTATCCCGCTCAGGACTCATAAAAACGTATTATAGTTCAGTTTCCCATCCACAAAGAGGCGTGAGCAGGCTGGATGATACATACATACATACACACATCCAAACAAACATTCATACATACATACACACATACTGTACATATAGGCACAGGGGGCTGAGTTACGCCTTCACAATGCTCTCACATTCTTCAGCTCTCAAGCCTAATTTAAACATCATGAGTCACCAACATTTAACGGGTCACTCATGCCGTATCTCTGTGGACTTTGTAATTGTATGTATTGTGCAGTAAAAGGTATGATGAGAAGGGGAAATATATGTCATCTCTCACTGGGGGAGGCGGTGACTCAATCGGTAAAGGTGGCCTGCAGTCCTGACGGACCCAGGTTCGAATCCCGGCTGGGGCAGGGAACAGTTTAAGGATTTGAATTTCATTAAATCAGGCTTTACTGATCTACCAGAAGACCCTCCGACATGTCGTAAAAATACCCCCACTAATACCAATACACCAGTCCTGCATGAGACAGCCCTAGCATGTATTCAATATGAACGGTGGGTGTTAGCGCCGAAGTGGTGACATGTAGAGCTGTATGGTATGTAGGAGGACTGCTGGGCCTTGATAGCAGGCTGTGAAGCCTATGCCCAGAGTCGGACACATAAAAAAAAAAAAAAAAAAAAAGGAACAACTCAAGGCAATGAGAAAACAAAAATGCAATGATGCTAAATCAGAGAAAAACAGTTTCGTTGACAAGTTGACGTCAAGCAGCATCTACATTTGCTGCTGAACAATGTATAGGAAATGAAGCGGACATTGTAACAGTATATAGAGTGATCTGAGTCCACTGGTTTTGAAAAGAAAGTGTGTGTAAAGCACTAGATCCATTTACTGCAGAGGGAAGAAGGGTGAATAAACAATAATTCCTTAGCTGGGTGCAGAAAGCCTTCACTATACTGGCGACTTTTTTATTTATGTCTCCTTTCATCAAACCACTTTAGTTAATTGTGGGAAAACCTCTCGCAGTAAAGAGGCTAGAAAGTTTTCAGTAAACTCCCCCACTGTGGACGCTTCTCCCAAAGCTTAACTAAATCGTTAGGATGTAGAGTTAAAAAAAAAAAAAAAAAGACGTCCTTGGGTTGAAGGGATTAAATTTACAAGCTGATTTTTCACCTCCACCGGCTGCGTAACGATTGATGGGCGAGTAAAATTAATTAATAAAAAATTTCCTGTACACTTTACGCTCCGATTACGTCCATATTTTTTACTACTAGTTTGCTGTCATATACTTTTTTTTTAAGCTTCGAGGAGCATTTGAAAGTAAAGGGATTAATGTTGTCTGTAGTAAACGTCTCCACTTCCAGAAGTCTTTTCCAAGCTGAATAAAATCGTTTAGAAATAGGAAGAATGGGGTAAGACAATCAGGTATCGTCGTTATATTTTGGATGAATTGAAGTCCATTTGATAATATGAATAATCCAGTATAACTTCATAGAGACAGCTAATAACTCTTGAACTTTTATTTGATGTTAGCACTATAAATCTGGTATGGATATCAGCCAAAGGAGAAGAAGAAAAGTTCAATATTTTCTTCTTTATATGTGGCAGTTTGTGTTATCATTACTATCCCTGTAACACGGGCGACTGAATATTCTGGCGCCTTTATACACTTTTCAGTCGTACATCCATCCTTCTTAACCTACTGACTACGAGGAAATTCTTCGAACGTGAAAACATCAGCAGGCAGCAAAAATTAGAAGACGTTACCATACTAAAAGGTGTCAATGGAGACTTTTTAATCTCTTCACTACAATGGCCTCTCTTATTCTGAATGAAATCCCCCTGAGAGTAGTAAGAATATAGTAAAGATGCATGGTGACACTGATGGGGGTTGAGTTGCTTATATATTCTCACCATCTCTAATACTAATATTAGTAAAGTGAGAGAGGAAGACTTTATCAAGGCCTTTTATACGACGTCAATTTGCAAACATCTTTGAGAAAAAAGTTGGTAGAGCTGCATTCCGCTTTACGTAATGCATTTTCCAGTAACTGAAAAAGATCAAACTTTCATTCTTCACCATGTGTTTCGAAAATGATACGGTTTACGAGGGTTGTGCTTTTCCTTTCTCGACCCCAGGTTTAATAATTTAGCCCTTGATCTACTCTGCAGTATATAATTTCCTTTGTTCTCTCATTTTGAAATCTCTCGAGCGTTTCTACAATGGCCATGAGCTGTGCCACCATAACTGATATAATACCATTTCCTCTACATGTTTATTTTCAGCGCTTTTCCTTTTACGTATTTAACTTACGTCTTCCTGTTCCTTTTCCACCTTTCTTTCTTTTCATCATCATCATCATCATCATCATCATCGTCATCATCATCATCATCATCATGTTCCTTTTCACCAAGTTCTCTGTCTTGTACTCTTCTTCCTTGTCGTCTTATTCCCTCCCATCCTTACTCGATTTCTCTTTTCCTTCCTCCTTAGTACGCATTCTCGTCTTTTCTTCCTGCCTTTTCTTCTGCCTTTTCCCTCCTCCTCCTCCTCCTCCTCATCATCATCATCATCATCATCATCATTATCATCATCATCCTCTGCCATGCTTCCCATCCTCCCCTTTGACATCTCCAACTTCCTCTTGTTCCCTACCTCCCCCAGTCCATTTGCCTACTCCCCTCTTCCACTTCTACCCATCTTCCTCCTCCTTCCTGGCTCTCCGTTCTCTTCTCCTTCCCTCCTGTTCTTCCTCCAACTCTTCCTTATCCTTCCTGTCTCTCCATTCTCTCCTCTTGTGCCTCTTATTCTTCCTTCAGCTCTTCTTCCACCCTCCCACCCCGCCGTCTCTCCCTTCCCTCCTCTCCTCTTCTCCCTCCTCTTATTCCTTCAACTCTTCCTCATCCTTCCTGTCTATCCCTTCTCTCCATCCCTCCCTCCTATTATTCCTCCAGCTCTTCCTCATCCTCCCTGTTTCTCCCTTCGCTCCCTCCTATTCTGCCTCCAACACTTCCAGATCCTTCCCGTTCCTCCCTTCTCTCCTCCTGTCCCTCATGTTCATCCTTCAGCTCTTCCTCATCCTTTCCGTCCTCCCTCTTCTCTCCTCTTCCTCCTTCCCTCCCTCCAACTCTACCTCCTCCTCCCCCCTCTCCTCCCTTTTCTCCTGACAAAGGGCGGGCCTGGTAGAGCTGACGAGGGGCGGTTCTAATCACACAGGTGACTCGTAGGTGATAAATGGCTCTCCGCTGGCCCTGGTTTGGGGGTAGAGTTAGGGTTAAATGTAAAGAAGGGTTGCTCTAAGTTACGGTAAACAGGGGTAAGGATTATTCTAAGTTACTGTTAACGGGAGCAAGGGCTGTTCTAAGGTACTGTTAATGGGAGTAAGGGCTCTTCTAAGTTACTGTTGTTGTAAAGGCTGTACTAAGTTACGATTAACAGAAGTAAAATAGAAGTAAAAACTATTCTAAGTTACGATGATTGGAGTAAGGGATATTTTAAGCTGCGGTTAAGGGGAGATGAGAACAAAAGCAGAATTAGGGAAAGAAAAAAGGCTATGTTGCTGGACGTAGCAGTTTAGTTTAAATATGAGTAATGTTAAGTTATGGTTAAGGGGAGAAGTAGCGATTAACAGGAGAGGAAGGTTAAACTATGGCTAAAAGGAGGTATGGACTTCATCAGGAGTAAAGGCAAAGCAGAAATGAAGAAGATCTGAGGTAGTTAAAGGGACATGAGGGTTAGGCTAATGTTAAAGACAGATAAAGAATGTGATCGAGATAACGATAAGGTTAAGGGAAATACAGAAAAAATGAACTAGGGGCAAACAAGGAGAAGACATTATTATTTTTTCCTTTCATCAAGACAAGAAGGCTCTCCCGGTTTGATGGAATTATTAACAACCTTTATTTGTTGACGATGATGATTATTCAGTTTTCATATGTGCCTTCGAACAATTCAGTTTTTTTTTTTTTATGTGCTCGACACTGGGCATAGCCTTCACAGCTTGCTCCCAAGGCCCAGTAGTCCTCCTATATATCATTCACCTCTACATGTCACCACTTCGGCGCTAACACCCACCGTACATATTGAATACATGCTAGGGCTGTCTCATACAGGACTGGCGTATTGGTATTAGCGGGGTATTTTTACGACATGTCGGCGGATCTTCTGGTAGATCGGTAAAGTCTGCTTTATATGAAATTCAAATCCATAAACTGTTCCCTGCCCCATCGGGGATTTGAACCTGGGTCCGGTAGGACCACAGGCCACCTTTCTACCGATTGTGCCACCACCTCCCCCAAGTTTACATTTACATACATACATTTACAAAGTTTAAGATGGATCTCCCGTTAAGAGAACTTCAGAGCTAGGGATGTTGAATTATGAGCAGGTAATGAGCAGGATTAAGGGGAAGTGAAGATGAGGACTGAATAGAAATGGTACTAAAGAAGAGGTCAATAGAAACTGTATTTAACCCCTATAGTTCAGGAAGCCTCTCCTAACCTAAATAGAACCAGTAATAAAAAAGAATGTCACATTACCGGAAGGTATACGTGTTTGTGTGTGTGTGTGTGTGTGTGTGTGTGTGTGAAATAGTCAACAGAAACTGGTGATAGTTTATTATTGACAAGAGAGGTGGAGAGGGAGGGGTTAGTCCGGGAGTTCGTACCCCCTCCCCCTTTTTTCAGCCGTGTCATATTTTTTTTCAGGCCGCCAGCAGAGAGAAAAAACTGCCTTTTGTTAGTGCAGACAGCTGACACATGACTCGCAGCAAGTAAACAGAATTATTTAAAGGAAGAAGCAATGTATGTTTTCCAGTTTCCTTTTGTATGAAACTGACCTACTGATAAATCTTTGCAGGAGTAGGACCGTATAATAAAATATTTCAATTGTGCATTTATTCATTTTACTGCAATTGCCATCACTGAGAAAATTATATAGACTCCCTCTGGACTCATTCATTGCTGTTAATAGCAGGTATGATAAAGACTACAGGGAAAGAAGAATTACAAGTAAATTTCAAACTTTCCTTTTTAAAATCTTGGGCTTTCAGATTGCCATGCGTCGGATCTGTTTTCGAGTAATCAAAATACTATTCTAAAACCATTACTCTATGCTCTCCTCCCACCCTGACGCTATCAACATAACCACAGGCCACAACAACAGTACTGTTCAATACAATGACCTTAGAAACAATCACCATTACTCATTAACTTTACAACAGCACACCCATTCCCACAACAACACAATCGTGTCAACACACTCCCACATCACACTCACTTCCACAACAGCTCCCCTAGTCCCATAACAACACACCCATTCCCACAACAACTCCCCCACTCCCTCAACAACACCATTAGTCCAACAACATCATCCCGCTCCCGCATCAATGCCCTACAACCACAATAAACCGCCCACTTCCACAGCACTCCCTTAGTCCAAAAACAGCACCCTTCTCCTGCAACAACACCAGTATCCTCACAACAATTCCCTAACTCCCAAAACAACACACTTACTCCCACAACAACACACTTACACATAAACAAACTCACTCCCACACAAGCATGACCACAAAATCATACATTCGCTCAGCAACACTGTTTTTCCCTCAACACTCCCAGTCCAGTAACAACCCTACCATTCCCAAAATAGACCCACGAGCACACACCCTCCTTCAGCAACCCCCACAAAATCACCTCACCCATCCCCCACAGTCCCCGAGTCCCACAATCCTCCTACACTCCCACGTCACCGTAACCTGGCCAATAACACCCTGGGCGTCGCAACAACTCCTTGATTAATATCCATTATAGGGATTAATTTAGCCTGGTTCTGCCAAGCTTACTGTCTCTCTCTCGCTGCTCCTCTATCCCTCCTTCCTCTTCCACTCTTTCCCTCTCCTCGCCTTCCCTTTCCCTTCTTTCCCGCCACATTCCCTCCTCCTCCTCCCCCCCTCCTCTTCCTCCTCCTCTCTTTCCATGCCCCCCTCTTTCTCACCATCCTCTTTTCCTCTCCCATTCTTCCTCTTCAACTCTTGTTCTTCATTCTTTCTCTTTTTCTCCCTATTCTTTCTTCTGTTATTTTTTTCATTCTCCCTTCCTTCCTCCCCTCATTCCCTCTTCTTTCCTGCCACTCTCCCTCCTTTCCTTTCTCCCTTATTTCATCCCTTTTTTTTTTCTCTCTTCTTGCCTCCCTCCCTCTTTTCCTTCTTTTCCTTCCCCCTTCTTTATTTCCTCTTTTTCTCTGAGTACCTTCCTTTTCTCTTCTTTTTCTCTCCTCTCTTCCCTCATCTCTTTCCTGTTCCCTCCTCCCTCTTCTCCCTTTCCTCTTTTTTCCTTCCCTTCCCCTCCCTTCCATCCTTTAGCTCTTCCTTCTATTCCCCCTTTTCCCTCTGCCTTCCTTCCCTCCTCTGTCATTTTTATTCTTCTCTCTCTCCTGTTCTTGTTTTCCTCCCTTTCCTTCTCTTGCCATTCTTTTCCTCTTTCCAATTACCTTCATATAAACAGTGACACATTCCTCCGGTCCTTCTTCATTCCTGTTTTGCCATCATTTTTCCCCCTGTTCTTTCCTGTCGCCTTCTCTGCTCGCTATCATTTTGACTGTCTTTTCATTAGTTCCGTTATGTTCTTCAAAATGACTCACATTTCTCTACACAGTCCCTTTTCCCCCCTCTCCCAGCTCTTCTCTCTCTCTCTCTCTCTCTCTCTCTCCTCCCTCTTCTACCCACTCTTCCCATCCTTCCCAGCGCCTCTCTCCCTTTCGCTTTCTCTCCTTTCCCACTCTTCCCATCTTTTGATTCCTCTCTCTTTACCTCTCTTCCCACACACTTCTTCCTTCCCACCTTTCCTCCAGGCCTAATTCCCGATCCCAAATCTTTCTCTTACCCTGCTGCTACCGCTCTTCATTTTTCTTCCTGTTTCAGTCCCCCATCGCCTCCGCCTACCTCCTCCGTGGCATTTTTCCTCCTTCTCCCTCTCATTAACTTCTCCCTCCCCCCCCCCCCGCCTTCCCTCACTCTTCTCGTTTCCTCCCCGTCTCTCCCCTCTCACATTTCTCCCTCCCTCTCCTTGCTTCCCACTATTCTCTTACATTTCTCCCTCTCCCTTTTCCCCTCCTTCCTTCAGAAATCTCCCTCTGTCCGTCCTCATCTCATGTTTTTTCCTTTCCCTGCCCTATTCCATACCTCTCTCTTCGTCCTTCTCTTTCTTCTCTCGTATTTCTCCCTCTTTCTCTTTCTAATACATTTCTCCCTCTTCTCCCTTGCCTCACATTCTCTTTACGTCTGTCCCTTTCCTTGCCTCACATGTCACCCTCACCCCCCAATTTCCACCCTTGTTCCTCCACATTTTTCCATCAGTCTTTACTCCATCCCTTACCCTCCCTATAAATTAAATCCTCACTTTATTTCTCTTCCTTCACCCTATCTTTCTTCCATATTCTTTCCTCTTCCCTCCACCTCTCCTTGACTAACTCACTACCACATCCTCTTCCTGCTCCATTCCTTCTCTCTCTCTCTCTCTCTCTCCATCCAAGCCCTTCCAAACCCCTCTTATCCTATCCCTCTTTCACTTCCCTTATCTCTTGTCTCTCTTCCTGTTCCGTCTTTCACTTAATTTTCTCTTGTTATTGTGCACTTTTTTTTTCTTTTTATTGGTTCTCACTCCGACTTCTGCATTAGACAACAGAGTTTTCTCAATTTCATATTATTCTTAACTCCATACTCTCTCTCTCTCTCTCTCTCTCTCTCTCCATTAATCCCATCTTTTCTCTGTCCTCTCTTTTACCTCCTTATCTCTTCTTTCTGCTTTATTTTCAATTCTTTCTTTTTTTTCTCTCTATTTCCCCATTTCCTCATTCTTCACTTTTTTTTTCTGCTTCGATACCTATTCACTTACTCCTCCTCTCCCTTCCTCACATCCTAACCTCCCTACTCAATCTTTTCCTCTCTATTTTTATTTCTCTTTACTTTATCTATATTACTCCCTCCCGACTCTCCTTATCATCTCCCCTACCCTATCTTTCCCTACCCTTCCCACCACCCCCTTCTCTCTTCCTGCCTCCCCCCCTCCTCCCTTTTCCTGCCCAGTTCTCCTTCTTTCTTTCTACCCCTCTCTCTTTCTCCCTGTCCCCCCTCTTTCCTCCATCTCCCCCTCTTCCAACTCTTCCTCTCTCTTCTCTCCTCTCTACTTTCCCCTCCCCATTTCATTATCTCATCCTCCTCATCTTGTCATATTCACGCCCCCCTCAAATATCCTTTCTTCCATCTCCCCTCTCCTTTCCCTTCCCCTCCTCTTGCCACCAACCCCTCTCACTTCCTTCATCTTCCCCTCCTTCCTCCCTTCCCCCTCTCTCTCCTCTCCTTCCCTCTTCCCCTCCCCATTTCATTATTCCATCTTTCTCCTCCGTTATATTCACTCCTCCCTCAAATTTTCTTTCTTCCTTCTCCCTTCTCTTTTCCCTTCCACTCCCCCCCTCTCTCTTTTCCCTTCCTCCTCATCCCTCTTTTTCTTTAATCCTCTCCTTCCCCCTCTCTCTCCCCTCCCCATTCCCCTCTCCTACCCCTCCTCTCCCACCCTCTCTTTCCCCTCCCTCACCCCCTCCCCTCTCTTTTTCCTTCCATCTCTGGCCGCCCTTCCCCGAGCTTAGCCCTTTGAGTACCTACTTGGCCGGGCCGAAGAGTAGATAATGAAGGAAACTGCGGCAGGAGGACCCTCGTTTTTACACGCTGGGGGCCTGGGGAGCTGTGGGGGCTGCCTTCATTGTGGCGCTGGGTAGATGGGGGTAGAGTGAAGGGTAGATTGTGCAGGGTTCAGTAGGGAGAGTGGTAGAGTGAGTGGGGTTCAGTGGGGAGAGTGGTAGATTGAGTGGTGTTCAATGAATAAAGTAGATTGGTCGGTTGAGTGGGGTTTAGTAGGTTGGAGTAGGGTATGTATTTTGAGAGCGTCCAGTCGACAGCACAGGGCGAAAGGTAGGACGAGTGGGAATCAGCAGATAGGGATGGGCTGAATAGTAGGTTCAGTGCAGTTCAGAAGACAGAATAGGTTGATTGGTAGGTTAGGTGGGGTTCATAGATGAGGATAGGGTGAATGGTCAGTAGTAGCAGTAGAAGTTGTTCCCTAGACAGTCTGGCCGAACAGCCCCGAGTCCTTTAGGAAGACCATGGCCGAGACAGGGCTTTCCCACAGAGCTCTCAAAGAGTGTGTGTTGTTGGCGTAGGTGATTATGTGCAATGTAGTCTTCCATAATGTGCTTAATAGTATGTGGTGCAGTGCTACATCCTGGACAGGTATCAGCGACAGAGTCATCCAGCCTCTTCTGGTAGCTTAAGAGGGCTGGATGGTGCCCACATCTTAGCCTGGCTAGGTGGACCGTATCCTCACGGGGGAGATAGGATTCAGAAGGGTGGATGTCAGGAGGCCGTGCATGCAGCTGTGTGTTGTCTTTAAGTGACTGAATGGAGCGGCGAGCGATCTGAGTGTGTATATGCTTCTGGAAGCTGGTCTGGGGTGGGCGAGGGGGAAGAGATGACAGTATTTGTGTATGACATCGTGTGCTGGGTGTTGTTTTGATGTTCCTTGGTGTGGGTGGATGTGCTGCCATGTAATGTAGTGGATGTTGTGGGTTTGTGGAGGCTGCAGCAAGAATCTGGGTGCCTCTCATGTCTAGGTGATCCCTGATTTTGAGGACTTTGGTTTCTTGATGTAGGTGGTCTGTGGGCGTAGTAACTGTGCAGCTTGTGATTATGTTTAGTACCTTGTTCTGTATGGTCTGTAGAGTGTTGTAGTGTATTTTGGTGAGGTTAGGAGCCCAGGCAGGGCTTGCATAATTCACCACTGAACGTATGTATTGTTTGTATACTGTGGTGATGGTTTCTTCGTTGTGTCCGAATGTTATATGGGCAAGTGACCTCAAGGCATTGAGTCTTGGTGTTATTTTATTTTTAATGTTTGTGATGTGTTTTTGAAATGACACTGATGTATTGTATGTTCCACCAAGGACTTTGGGTGTGTGCGTGTTAGGGGAGTGTTGTTTATGGTGAGGCGTGGGAGGTGACTGTTCTGCTGTCCAGTTTGTGAGAACGGCCACTGTAGATTTGGCTGGGGCTATTTTGAGCCTGTTTGTGGTGAACTATTCCTGTAGTGTGTTGAGGTAAGGTTGGAGGATGTGTGCAGATGTGTTTGCGTTTTGGTGCGTACATGTAAGTGTTATATCATCTGCATAGGAAGCTATGTGTATCTGTGGTGTGTGGGATGTGGGTATGTCGTGCATGTATAGGTTAAAGAGTGTAGGGAACAAAACAGATCCTTGGGGGACACCATTTGTGTAGTTTCTGATGTTAGAAAACTGACCGGCAAATGTTACGTGTGCACATCTGCCTGCTAAGTAGTTTGCCAACCAACATTTTGTGTTATTGTGCATGTTTGTGTTGAGTATTTTGTTTGTGAGGTTGTGAGTGGTCGGTTGCGGTGGTTTCAGTAAGGTGAATGATAGGTTGAGAGGGATTTAGCAGGTAGAATAAGTTGAATGATGGGTTGAGTGGGGCTCAGTAGATGGGGGTAGAGTGGATGGTAGGTTGGGTGGGATTCCGTAGATGGAGGTTAGGATGAATAGTAGATGAGTAAATGGACGATACTAGGTAGGTTGAATATGAGTTTTATGCTACATGAGACCTAGAAACTCATTACTCTATACTTCATACTGTAACCATTGCTAGCTAAAAAAGGAAATCTAGTAGGGTGGAGATTGATGTATTGATAAATAGACTGATAGGTACACAGATATATATATATTTATATATTTATATATATATATATATATATATATATATATATATATATATATATATATATAGATAGAGAGAGAGAGAGAGAGAGAGAGAGAGAGAGAGAGAGAGAGAGAGAGAGAGAGAGAGAGACGTTTTTTATTCGACAGTAAACATATTAAGCTGAGGGTCAGAAGGCAGATACTTATCCAAGCAGCCTTTAAAGGTTATTACTGTATCACAGTTTACTACACTGGAGGGCGAATTGTTCCATATATTTACAATTCGATTTGAGAAGAAATGCTTAGCTTCATGCGACTGGAATCGTTTGCCAATTATTTTATGCTCATTGTCTCTGGTATAATTCGAGTGATTAACTGTGAAGTATTTATCGACAGCCATGTTATCATGTCCTCTGAATATTTTAAATACCTGAATTAAATCTCCTCGTAATCTCCGTTTAGTTAGGTTAAAGAGATTCAGGGCCTCTAAACGTTCCTCGTTTGGTTTGTTTCTCAATCTAGGTATCATTTTGGTCACCCTTTGTTGCATTCTTTCAAGTTTCTCTATATCTTTTTTGTAATAAGGCGACCAGAACTGGACACAATACTCTAAGTGTGGGCGAACTAGAAAATTATATAATGCGAGGATGATATCACATAGTTGAATATTGTTCATGGTTTAACTGGCTTTTCCATTTCTATTTCCAATGTTTAACACTTTGCATTTACTAATATTAAAGTCCATCTGCCAGGTTTGGGCCCAATTAAACGGTCGATCGAGGTCACTCTGTATTGCCTGCCTCTGTAAAGATGTGTCTGCTTTGTTACTAGTTTTAGTATCATAAGGAAATTTGGTTATTTTACAAACTAAAGCCTCACCTATATCATTTATGTATATTAAAAACTGAATAGGACCCAATACTGAGCCCTGTGGCACACCACTAGTAACATAGTTCCAGTCCAATTCTTTGCCATTTTTTACGACCTGTAAGCCAATTATCGATCCACTCGAGCACATTGCCTCTGAACCCATGCACATTCAATTCTGAAGTAGTATTATATGGAGATGTTTATCAAATGCTTTTTGAAAATCGAGATATAAAATATCAAAAGATCTTGTCTCATCATATATTGTATATTGAATACATCACATAAGAAATCCAAGAGATTCGTAAGGCAAGAACGATTATTTATAAATCCATGTTGTGAATCTTTGATGAGATTATTTATTTCTAAGTGCTTAACAAACTTATCTCTGAGAATAGTTTCAAACAACTTGTACACCAATGAAAGTAAAACTTACTGGCCGATAGTTTTCTGGTTGAGACTTGTTGCCTTTTTGATATCGGGGTTACATTTGCTAGTATCCATTCATGAGGCATCTTACTGCTTCTAAGTGCTTATTGAATAGCTCAGCTAATGGTTTAGATATTTCATACATTGCTTCTTTTAGAATGCATGGCAATATTTTATATCGCCCTGGTGTTTTATTCAGTTTAAGTTTGCCAGTGGCAAGTCGTACATCATTCTCACTAACAGTAATGTCGCTAATTATGTTGCCCCCTTTCCAAGGTGACAGGCAAAGCTGTGGGAATGGAATCTTTATTTTCAGCTGTAAATACGGATGCAGGGAAAGTGTTTAGAATTTTAGCCATCTCTGTTTTTTCTTCGGTATACAGTACTCACCATTGTCTGTGACTAGTCGGCCAGTTGTTGGTGATATTACTTTCTTGTTTCTGATATAGCTGAAAAATTCTTCTTGGTTGAATTTAATGATACACGCAATGTGCGTTGCAAAGTATTTATTACTTTGCTTTATTAAGTTTTGTTCTTTTCGACGAAGAGCATAATATTTTTATCACTTTCATTCTTTGTGGTACTGTAATTTTTGTGTGCAAGTTTTATAGCCGATAGGCAACGGTTAATTTCCATATGCCAACATTTGAGCTCATTATTTTTAGCAGGCCATATATTTCGCGTTGGAATACACAATGTTACTGCTTTACTGAGAATATCTGTGAATAATTTCCATACTTCATTAATACCTACTGTTTGAACAATGGGATTTGAGTCACTAGAACTATTTATTTCCATTAATGTTTGGAAAGCCGCTCTCTTGTAGTCAGGCACCTTTTCGTAACTAGCCCTGACGTTGTTGTTACTAAAATTGATGTTGAATGTGACCATGTGATGGTCACTAGTATCAAACTCTTCCCCTACCATAATATTATTTACCAAGTTTTCAGATGTGACCATAATCAGATCTAATATGGTAACCTCTTGTGTTGGGCAGTCTTCCTACTTATGCAATGAACTTTCTTGTAACTTAGTGTGCATGTCCAACCCTTTGTATGACAACAGAGTCTCACCCTATTTGGCAACCGATAAATTAAAATCAACGATTACAGCATTATGGGTGCTACATAGTTCAGAGATTTGTTTGTAAATGTCTATCTATCTATCTATTGCCAGACGCCTCAATCCCGTTTGGGGTGGCCACAAACAAATCGCCTCCAAGTCGCCCTGTCCCCCGCCATTTCACCACCCTGCTCCCAACTCACACCCCCCTCTCTCATATACCTCTCCACCCCATCCCTCCATCTCATCCTCGGTCTCCCCCTCCCTCTTCCACCCTCCACCTCACTCACATACACTCTCTTCGTCAGTCTTTCACCCTCCATCCTCTCCACATGGCCAAACCACCTCAGTGTGTTCCTCACAACGCTCCCTATCACATCCACATCAACACCACAACGCTCCTTTATATCCTCATTCGTCAGCCTGTCTCTCCACGTGACTCCACAAGCTCCTCTTAAATAACTCATTTCCACTGCTCTCACTCTTGACTTGTGTCCTTCCAACAACGTCCAAGCTTCACTTCCGTACGTTAGAGTTGGTATCACAATACTGTCATGTAGTAACTTTTTTACTTTCATGCTCACTTCCCTGTTTCTTATCACTGCTTTCAAGGAACCAGCAACCTTTCTTCCCTGCTGTACCCTTTCAAGCACTTCACCCTCCAAACCTCCATCCTTACTCATCACACTACCCAAATACTTAAACGTACTCACATTTTCCAATTCCTCACCATCCAACCTCGCTATACATTCACTGACTTCACCTCTCTCAAAGACCATCACTTTACTCTTCCCTACATTCACCTTTAGGTTCCGTTTCTTACACACTCTCTCAAACTCATCCACCAAGCCTTGCAGCTCCCCTTCATCTTCACTCAACAACACAGTATCATCTGCAAACAACAGTACAGGGAGTTTCCAAACACTATCCTCTCTCACCAGGGCCACTCCAACATCCACTACCCTACCTTGTACCTCTTTTATTACCCCATCCATGTACAGATTGAACAGCCATGGAGACATGACACATCCCTGTTTCAAACCAACTTTCAAAGAGAAAAATTCACTTAGTTCACCATCCACACGCACTGCAGCCTTAGCACCATCATACATACTCTTCACAGCATTCAACAACTTCCCATCTTGTGGACGATAAATTAATCCAAGTACTGGTTTGGTATGGGATGTATTACTAAGGTGAAGCTAAATACAGCCAGCATTATCAATAGAGGGCTTAGGACTGGATGAAGTCCTACTTTAACGTATATTAGTACACCCCCCCCCACTCTATTATTTCTTTCATAACTGAATTGTAACCTGGTATGCTGCACTCCGCTACAAAATCTCATTGTTTCGTATTGAGCCATGACTGTGTTACGTCTATTACATCGTAATTTTTAGCAAGTACATACAATAAGCCTCTAAACCAGTAAAATTGTTTCACAAACTACGCGCATTCACAAGAAGAACCTTAATATCCCTGCCTCCATTTGTCTGTTTATAATTCATGACGTCTACATCGACTCCCCTATAGGAGTTGTATGATGCATACTTTCCTGCCAGGAAAGAAAAAAAAAAAAAACACCGCATCATCCAATAGACAACTAAGACGAGCAGAGCCAATGCCATTTAATTGTAGAACATCATGTGCAAACGGAACCCGCTGCTTATTAAAGTGATTCCAGGTGTCTACGAACTCAACACCCTCCTGTAAGAAAAGCGACTTAATATAGCTATTTAAGCTAAAAGCCTCGCTATAAAAGACACTGCTAGCTGCAGTCCTGGGGAGAACACATGAATTGAAAATATTAGTTTCCTTGTAACGCTGGAGCATCACCTTGAACTTGTTCAGGAGCTCTTTAAACCGGGTTGACATTACATCGCTGGTTCCGGCGTTTATGATAACCAGACTTTCATTAGTTGTACCTTCCATAATAGTGTCCACAGCCTCAGTTACGTCATCAAGTCCGGCATCTGGAATTTAATATAAGTTTCTTTTAATTGGTGCTCTGCCGCAGAACTCCACAAGCTCTTCAAGGATGATTGAGTCCCCCACCAGTCGAGCCTCATCAGTATCTTCGTCAGCGTCGTCGACCAATATCTGAAATTTATTGTAGGTGGTGATCGGTAAAATGCGTCGTGTCCTTGTCACCCTCGCACCATTTTGCATTACCTGGAAATTATCCTGTTCAGATGAGGGTTGGTTAGTTTCAGCAGGAGGAGGAGGGACAATGTCAGTGTTACCTTGGGCAACACCAGTCCTCGAGCGAGGGGTCTTGTTCCCCTCCACATTGCTCCCGACGTTGTTTGCAAAAACTGCTCCAACGTATCAGTTCTGCAAGTCAGAACATTAACTTTGTTAGTAGCTTTGGACAGCTTTTCCTCAAGATCAAGGAGGAGTTTGCACATCCTGCAAACAAATGAGTGGTCGGTGATAAAAGATCCATTGAAGCTACCGGAGCAGGTTGTACACGTAACGTTGAGAGGCATTTTGATTACTGCTGTTCCAGAATGCAAAGTTAATTGAGTGCTGTCAAGTGAAAAATGTGTTGTCACCTGGAATGGAGGTATTAAGAGCTTGTTACTTCCTGTAATGCACGGGATGAGGTATAATAATACACTAGATGAAGACTTGCCTATAAACAGGGAGAAAAAATGAATTTATCTGTAACTAAGAACAAAAAAGTGTTATTTGTAAACAAAAATAATTACATGTTTGGTGAACCTTTTAAAGCAAATAAACAGAGAATTACTTTGCACCAGTGGTGAATTAAGCGTTGAGATGCAAACTGTCTTTTCCAGTGAAGTAAGGTGGGAATCTGCCTACTAAGTATTCCAACTTCCCATGAGATGAGAGAGAGAGGAAAAAAAAAATGGTTGACCAATTAGCTGAAAAAAAGGTAGGCTAGTGGTGGGAAAGTGCAATAAAAAAAAAAAACTCTACTCACGAAATAACTGTATATATGGGATATAAACTGTTTTCACTGGTGAAAACAGTGAACAAGTTAAGGTAATAGAAGTCACTCACTTATAACACTGTGCATAGAGGCATGCTTAACATTATATATGGCAAGTATACTGTACCAGATTAAAAGTAAGTTAGTCTACATTAGGCATAGGTAAGATAACGTCGATTTGAGGAGATATGTTAGACTGAGTTTGTATAGGTTAGTTTAGATTACGAGAAATTATGCCAGCATCGATTTGATTAGACTAAGATCAGATCAGACTTTGTTATACCTGGTTGGATTATAACAGGCTAGGTTAATTTATAATAAGTGGGATTAAATCAGGTGAGATTAAGCTAGGAAGATGTGCCCAACCATTAATACAGTAAAACGCCTTTGTAGGCGAGGTAAGAGCGAGGCCATTTAAATCCAGAAGCATTGAAATATCGCCTTACACCCCGAGGATGTCTAGAGTATAATGACGGCTATCTACCGATCATGTTTCATAACTTTACGACAAACTGTCTGGCCTCTTGCCCTCTTTTGAAGATTTTCGACATGCTGCTCTTGGCGCGTGTCACGTGCCACGTGCACCTTTTCAAAAACAAATCTTAAGGAATTGGTGCAAACCACGCAGCGATCGGCCCTGTGGTTGCTGAGATATAAGTTTCTCAAAAGCTTTACGGTCGGACCGGGTCGGGCCGGGCTGGGTTGGGCCACTTATATGTGAGAAAATGCCACTACTTGACGAGAGACTCTCGAGGGGTTCGCCCTCGTTCGTAATATGCGAATACTTATATGATTAGTGCAATCGTTATCTGTTTTGTTATATTTTCTGTGGTGTGCCTGTGTTGAACCGGTGCTATAAATAGTGCTGGAGAGAGGGGTGGGAAGTGAGGAGAGACATTAAAGGGGAGGGAAGGGGGAGGGAGAGAGGAGTATGGGGGAGGGGAACACATGTCATTGTCACCCGAGATTAAATGTGGTCCATCTATCACTTCCCCAATTACTGTACTGTCTGTCCCACCCTACCCCATCCTTATACTCGCCCTACCCCACCCCTATATCCTCCCTGCCCCACCCCAATATATTCTTTACCCCATCCCTACGTCCCCTCCGATCTTGTCCCTATTCCCTCCTTTCCCCATCCCTATATTGTCCCTACCCCTTTCCCACATTCCTACCCCTTCCTTCTACGCTCCATGCCTCATTTCTATAACCTTAGACCACATCCCTTTACCCTAGCACATCCCTCTACCCTCCCTATCACATCTCTACACACTCTTTTCTCCATCCCTACACTCTCCATTCCCCATCCCCATACCTTTTCTATCTCATCCCTATGTACATCTTACCCCATTCCTGTCCCTTCCTGACCCCATCTCCATACCGTCTTCCTGTATACCTCCTACCTTCTCCCTCTACACTCTCTACCGCCTTCCTCTACACTCTCTGCCATTTCTCAATACAGGCTATATCCCCTCCCAACACTACCTTCTAGTACATTCCCTGCCCCTTCCCTAAGTACTTCCTCTTTCCTCCATATGTATTTCCTGTTCCCCCTTACCCATTTCCACTTCCCCCCCTCCCTATACGTTTTCATCCCCTCCCTATATAGTCGGCTCCTTGTATCAGTCTATACATTCACTACTCTCTCCATAAACTACACGCACTGAGGTGCCGTCAGCAAGCAGGAAAAAGGATTCTCACTCACAGTGTATTCACTCAGCTGTTTTATACAATGGTCTACACCAACATTAAATCTTCGTTACCAAACATTCCTGATGATTACAGTTAATCGGCAAAATTTCACTACCCACTCGATGCAGGTTGCAGGTCATCCACACTGGGTTGATCGTCGATGCATAGCTTCTCAGTTCCATTCTATTCCTTACTCACCTTTCATTCACCTGGTTGCTTAGTGTAATCATATCAGCCTCTCTCAATGTCATTCCATCGCCTTATTCCATCGCCTTCATTGTCCTCCCTATTCGTGTTCGTCCATCTTTTTTTGTTTTCATCACAGATATCTTTATGTGTGTATAGCTATATCTACCAGTTACGGTATGTATGTATGTATGTATGTATGTATGTATGCATGTATGTATGTATGTATGTATGTATGTATGTATGTATGTATGTATCTATATAATTATTTACTTTTTTTGTGGTAGGTGGGGGCACTCAGCATCCATTCACATGATGTTGTGCTACTCTCGGGTGTCTGCCCTTTCGTATCCTCCATCCTTCGTTCCTTCCATCCTTTTCTGTCTTTCTTTCCTTCAGTCTTTCCTCGTCCTTCTGCCTAAGGGTAACTTTACACTCTCTCTTCTTTCTTTCGTTCCTTCATTCTTTCCTCTTCCTTCTGCCTGTGGGTGACTCTACACTGAGTGACAAGCCAAATGGTTTCCTATACACCAGGAAACCATTTACTCTGCTGGGTTGTAACCATATAATCAAATTTTGGCGCCTGGTGCTTTAGTGGGTAGTTACTGCCTCGGATTGAGCCGGTGAAGGTTTATATTCAGGGGATAGTTGGGGTTTATTGCTCACGTAATACCACCCAAGGACGAGTGAGGCTGGTCACTCTCATCTTAAATGTCAGGACCAACTTATCTAGCCCCAGGCTCCTACGCTCCTCATGGGGCAACGTAGGACAGGATGATGGATGGATGGGTGGATATATGTTTATGTGTGTGTGTGTGTGTGTGTGTGTGTGTGTGTGTGTGTGTGTGTGTGTGTGTGTGTGTGTGTGTGTGTGTGTGTGTGCGCGCGCGCCCTTTTTACTGTCAAAATTAGATTGATTCATTGACTTAAGATAACACTGACTGTTTGTCGATTAGCGTGTATTATACAGTATTACTTTTCTGAGAGCTGCAAGGCTTGGTGGATGAGTTTGGGAGAGTGTGTAAGAAACGGAATCTAAAGGTGAATGTAGGGAAGAGTAAAGTGATGGTCTTTGAGAGAGGCGAAGTCAGTGAATGTACAGCGAGGTTGGATGGTGAGGAATTGGAAAATGTGAGTACGTTTAAGTACTTGGGTAGTGTGATGAGTAAGGATGGAGGTTTGGAGGGTGAAGTGCTTGAAAGGGTACAGCAGGGAAGAAAGGTTGCTGGTTCTTTGAAAGCAGTGATAAGAAGCAGGGAAGTGAGCATGGAAATGAAAAATTTACTACATGACAGTATTGTGATACCAACTCTAACGTATGGAAGTGAAGCTTGGACGTTGCTGGAAGGACACAAGTCCACAGTGAGAGCAGTGGAAATGAGTTATTTAAGAGGGAGCCTGTGAAGTCACATGGAGAGACAGGCTGACAAATGAGGATATAAAGGAGCATTGTGGTGTGGATGTGGATGTGATAGGAAGCGTTAGGAGGAATACACTGAGGTGGTTTGGCCATGTGGAGAGGATGGAGGGTGAAAGACTGACGAAGAGCGTGTATGTGAGTGAGGTGGAGGGGGGACGAGGGAGGGGGAGGCCGAGGACGAGATGGAGGGATGGGGTGGAGAGGTATATGAGAGAGGGGGCTGTGAGTTGGGAGCAGGGCAGTGAAATGGCGGGGGACAGGGCGACGTGGAGGCGATTTGTTTGTGGCCACCCCGAACGGGATTGAGGCGTCTGGCAATAGATAGATAGACTTTTCTGATAACTAATTTTTTCTGTTGTAAAATTCAGAGTAATACATCACTGTCTGTAAGCTCCCCCTCCCCCCCCTTTTTTAAATAGATTATCACTCTATCTCGTGCTTGTTATGAGCTCCAAATAACGCGTGTGCTTCACGTGAGTCTGTTTATAGCCTCGGTATGGAGACAGGTGGGAGGGTGTGTCGCGGACCCATACTGCCTTATTCATTCACAGGGCTAAAAAATACCCCCCTCTGCCTGAATAATACAAAGCCAGGGAAACAAAGCCAGGCCGAGAGCACCAGGCGAATAATTAGGTAAGTTTATTATCCCGACTTCCACCTCGGATTTAAATATGAGAAAAAAGTATGAATGTAGGGAAAATTGAATTATGCAAAAAAGATGAGGGAAGAGGATGAAGGGCTACTGTTTTTCTGCCCCTTTTTCGAGCACATGAATGGAAAGTTATTTCAATTTTTCATGTGTTTTTCGACATAGGCGCAGAATATTTTGGGAACTCTCACTTCCTTCTTTTATCATGTTCAGTTAGTTAGAAAATGTAAAATGCTCAAAGTATATCAGCAGCTAAATTTCAAACTGAACAGTCCCTGTAAGTACAGAACCATTCTTGTCACATTAATTGTATTCCCACTGCCGGTGTTATGAACGGAACTGATGGAATCCAGAAACGAAAAAGGAACATTAAAAATACAGTTGTTTTCATCCAGTGAAATGGGTCACATCCATTCACTCATAATTCGTCTTCGAAATTTTCGACTGTGCCCCAAAGGGGATGCCACTCTAAGTAACGTGCTTCTGCTTATTAAGTGGCTCCCGCAGCACCTGCAGTGAAGAGCCACAGCGTCAACAGCTAAAGTAAGAAAAGAGTTTATCTCTTTTCATATACAGTACACTTTGCTGCTACGGTCGTATCTTACTTTGTCGCATGTGATGTTATCAAACCTTCTATATCTTGGCTCTCCACATCTGCTTTGATTCCACCCATGCCTTTATTTCTTTACTGCCTTAGTCATATCCATTTCCTCTACATGATCATCAGTCTTCAATTCTTTGATTAGTATATTTCCTTTCAGTAGTGTCTATATTCTAATGCGGTCGATTATATGTAAACCACTTCATACTCAGTGGCGTACCTGAGCGAGGGGGGGGCCGAGGGGGGGGGCTGTTTGAAACTGCCTCTCGGGCCCCCCAAAATGCCTTAAAAATCTATAAGGTTTATTATTAATATCTAAAAATATATATATTTATCATCCCGACAATCCCGGCTGAGATATTAGATAAGTTTTCCTCAATCCTGGGATTAGGCTCACAGAATACTAACTGTACACACCTCCCTAATTAAAACCCTGTTAATGTAACCCGATCTGCTTATATCTTAACTCCGTCGTGCATAGAGCTGAATGCTGATTCATAATCTAGTGGATCAGCTTTGGGCTTTGTTATCAACTAAGTGATGGAGCATGTTTGTTCATTGCAAATCTTCTTCATCAAATCTCACTAGATGTTGGAGGAGGGCCTCGCAAAGAACCTAGCCCCTGGGGCTCCCAAGTCTCTAGGTGCGCCCCTGTACATACTTAAACTAAGCCATGCCCACAGCTCTCGCGTTTGACCTTTTATGCCATACCAGCGACTCACTCAGTACCACGGTGTCCATAAGTCTCACATTTATGAACTTCTTATGCAATGTTTGTACTCCATTTCCCGTTCCAAATCTAAGCAATAAGATCACCACTTTAGTTTCTTCCTTATTCCTCTCTTGGTTCCCATTTTCGTTTCATATTTTACTGTTTTTTTTTCTGACGTTGTGCAAAAGTGTTTAAAATCTTCCAACCATTCCAGTCTTTCTTCATTCGTCAATAACCTCTCTCAGCAGTCATCAGTGAAATTATATATATAAAACATCTTTTAGAAATCGTTTACAACCATCCACAATGAACTTAATCAATCTTCAGAGGTTCTCTGCACTATTAGCAAGCAGTACACCGTCATCTTCATACACCAGATATAATATATTTCATCCTTCATCATTATTCACGCGCTTCATTCCAGTTTCCTTCGTTCGCGTTTGGTGAGTTCCATAATTATTTTGTTTAAGTACAGTATAATTACACATTGTATGGTCTACAAACATTGGAACATCACATCTTTTACTTTAGTAGTCCAACGCTTATATTGAACCACTAACGCAAACACCCGTCTACCTTTATAAATACATCATTTCCATCATGACACTACAATATATAGCAGTTTTCATTCTACATCATGGTTGTGAAATACGGTCCATAATCACTTCCTGTTTGCCATATCATCATAACAGCGTCATGTTGTCTCATGTTTTTTCCGATATCTTCCTTACTGCAAATAGCTGATGCACATATTCCCTACTACTTCCGAAGCCACCTTGTTTGTCACTCTCCAGGCTTTCTGATATTCATTTTATGTTTTCAATGATCACTCATTTCTAAACTTTATTTAAAAAAAAAAAAAAAAAATCTCATTTTTTTCCATTTCTAATATTGCTTGACTCATCTGTGCATTGTGAAATGTTTCTTTTAAGTAGTAAGCCACAATCTTTTCATTTAATATGTGATTCCTTTTGTATTCTTTCTCAGCACCTGCCTTCTCACTCTTCACCTCTCTCATAGCCTTTATCCATTTGTTAGTGCTTATTAAGCACCATACTCACGCTCATTTTCCAACTTTGCACCACAATGATTCCAGCAGCAAATTAACTTTATATCAATGTGTATTCGAATTTTGGACATGGACATTGGCAAGTAGGGCGCTTTTGGAGGTCCAGTAAGAAGCTCATCTTGAGGGCCAGAAAGAAGCACATCACCACCCTAATGGTGTTTATTCAACGTCTGTAAAGTGTCCAGTGTACACAGGGAAGGATTTAATTGCTAAACGAAATTCAGACCCTCTGCTTTCCTTGCTGCGGGTGGTGTTTCACCTCAAAAAAGTCGGCGACTATTCCAAACGTCACAACCTAGCTAGAGGTGCGGAAAAATTTGCGAAAAATTTTCATGTAAATATTGCGTATTCATCACCTTGTGTGTGTGTGTGTGTGTGTGTGTGTGTGTGTGTGTGTGTGTGTGTGTGTGTGTGTGTGTGTTACTTTTCCCTTTGTGTTTACCTTGTGTTGCGCGGGGAACTGAACCAGGCAGGGAGAAGGTCGCCTTAATTAACAACCACCTCTTTGATCTCTTAATTGATCAAGGTGAGGAAGGGAAGGAGCACGGAAAAATGATCACAGTTCCCGTTGTGTTCCCGTGTATGGAGGTTGTGTCAATGGGCTTCCTGGCAGCTCTCATCGTTATGCTTACTTCACCTCTCCGTGCCCATTCAGATCTTCCCTTGAATCTCTGCCACGCCACACCAGCTTTCTGTTTCTACCGTTGTAATAGACATTTCACACTTTAATCACTCATCCCCTCCTTTCATTTTTCTTCAGATCTAACTTTCGTCGTCAGTCTCTTTAGTAATACGTCCTCTTCTATCAGTCTCCTCCTGTTCTTCATCATCTACCCCACACTTTAATCGCCTCACTACAATGGCGTGCATTTCATGTAACTAAAGTCATCAACAGATAATTTTGCTCAAATCAAAGAGAACGTCTAACAGTGAAAGGGTAAAAGAGTTCTGTATTAAATACCTCCAGTCAAAGAAAAAAAGAAAACTTATCCTAAGCTTAGGTAAATAGTTTGGAAATAGAAAGGATGAAATATTGTACAAGGGACGTTCTTAGACTGAAATGATTAATCAGCGATAAGTTTCCACTGCTCCCGCTGTCGTCAGTCCCTCTCCTTTCCCCGTTTCTCATTCCACTTTGCCATCTTCCTCCTTTCTCCCCATTATCCTCCCTCCTTCTTACTATTTCCCGTCCCACACAATCATCCTCAGTTCTTTCCTCTTCCCTTCATTTCAGCCACCACCAACCGTATTTCATCAGCCCTAATCCCTTTGCTGTGTAGTGTTAAAGGGAGGTTAAATCTTTGCATGAATGTTATGTCCATTGTAGTCACTAATGAGCTGTCAGATGTTGCTACTTTTATTCTGTCCCTTTAATTTCAGCGGCGCCTTGGAGGTACCGGAAAGTTTTGTCTTTATTAAATCGCAATTTTCTTTCTGGTGTTTACTTCTTTTTGTAAATCGTTTATTGTACATGTTACTTTAATGCTGTACTGCATATTATCTATCTTTATATATATATATATATATATATATATATATACTGGAGAGAGAGAGAGAGAGAGAGAGAGAGAGAGAGAGAGAGAGAGAGAGAGTACTTTCATCGCACAAATCGGTTTTTGTTTGTTAGCTGGTTACTATTCAGCAGAGAAATATCCCAACCCAAAAGGTTACAGCATGCTGTGATATTTTCTCAGTTCATTACATAGTTTTCTTGTTGCCTGCGATTTTCATGACTTTATTATGCAACTGAAGACTGTTATTAGTCTCAGCCTTTGAATAACAAAAGTAGAGCCTACATATTAGCGCGAGTTAAAAGCAAACATAATAACAAAGGGATGCACTTTGCTGTCAAGGCAGTAGTCGTAAATGATAAGTAAATGGAGACATTCTCATGTACAAGTTTGCCCCTGGCTCGTCTAGCCCTTCCCTGCATCAGTAGTGTACAGGAGAGTGTGTGAGCCAAGGCCGGTGCGTAAGAGCAGGTGTGTGATAAGAGTAACAACGCCTGGTTAGTACAGTGGTGTGGGTTAGATGAAATATGAGATCATGCACAGTATGTGAAGCCAGGTATATAATGTTTATGAACGGAGGCAGCTACTGATGGTATGAACATGTGTCGATTAGCATGGATATATTAGCGAGAACAGATGCTTTGTTGGAGGGCAGCCTCATAAGTTGAGGTCAGATGTGTGTGTGTGTGTGTGTGTGTGTGTGTGTGTGTGTGTGTGTGTGTGTGTGTGTGTGTGTGTGTGTGTGTGTGTGTAAGGTAAAATCGGATGCGTGTGTAATACCAGGTTTACAACAGAGCAGATGTGTGAGTGAGGGCAGGTGTGTGGGTCCGGATAGGTGTATGTTTGTCCCCAAGAGGCGGGCGGGTATGTGAGTTAATACCTGTAAGTGAACAAGACCATCGTGCAGGTGTGTGGTGGCGGTGGGCGGCGTCTGGGCAACAAGTCTGCGGGCTAAAAGGATTGCTCCAGGCACTTTCATTATAAACAACAAGACGGCCGCCAACTCGGGGCTGAGGCCACGTCCATCTCATCCGCAGGTAATGAACTCGCGGTCGGGAATGAGCCAGGGAGATGGATTAAAGAGGGTGATGAGAGGCAGAACAGAAAAAATTGCTTGAAGACGCCTCGGGCAAGTTTGCACAGAAAATGGTAGTAAAGGGTAAAACTGCTGCATGTAAAAATTCCAACAGCTTTTATTTTTACCTTTACCGCTTAACGCAGTTGGGTTTATTAGAATTTATTGAACAAAGGTTTTATTGCCAGATAATACTAGTGAAAGTGATCACACATTTTGAAAAACTAAATGCAATAACAGTTTTAGCTGAGTAAATGATAATGATTAAATCTGTATGCGTCTGATGTTAGGCCACCAGAGGCACGTTTTTTTCATTAGTCTCATAAGCCGGGAGTGATGTATGTTGACATGACAAAGCCCATCAGTGGACCACCCCGAGCCCGATCACTGCCATCAGCCATGGCAATGTGGCGGCCACGTGTGAGTACTGTGGGTAGAACAAACAGGGTGGCAGGGGGCAGGACGGAAGGGTGTGGCCGGTAGAGTGGGTTGTGAAGGGTGAGGGCCAACAAAGGTATGGTAATGTGATTGATTTACTTTCCCTTAGTTAAGCAGCGCCTCTCTCTCTCTCTCTCTCTCTCTCTCTCTCTCTCTCTTCACTGTCCCCTAAAGCCACCACCAAGCTCGTTCTCCGTCTCAACCCCTACTCTACCATGACATCTTGTTTATTCTTACTACCTCCTAAGCTTGTATTCAGCTTAGGGGAGGCTTTTCGAACTAGAACCCCAACATTACAGAAGGCTGTTGTATGCTTAAATAAATCACTGGTATCAACAAAGGCAAAGGATTTAAATGAAGGAATTAAAAAGTGCAGAAGAGAAAAGAATGTTAAAATGAAGCAAAACATTGAAATATAGAAGTTTATTACATGACATCAGACACTAAAATCAAGAAAAAGTAACCATCCCTCTACTTAGCTTTCATATCAAAAATTACATATTACTTTGTTGAGGATAAATGTAAGTATATATGATGATATCTGGGATGAACGAGTTGAGTTTAGGATGAGATATGAACGAATCGTAGACTTATCCCATGCAGTTCTATAACGTCGTTTCAGTTAAACTCTGCTATCACCAAACGATTATACAAAGCTTCAAAAGAAATTATTATGGGAATGATTTATGGTCGGCAGTTAGTTTCTAGAAGCGATACATGAATCTCAAGAGGTTTCTCTCCCTCTGGTGCCTGTTCACTCTTCAGTAAAATTTTTGATGATCTAGTCAGCAGTCGACGGTCGTGAATAAGACTGGAATCAAGCAAAAATTGGTAATGTGCCTTCGTGGTGTTGCTGGTGGCAGTTGATAGGCATCACACAAACACTTATTCTTCTGCTAATTGAGAGAAAGACAAACGCAAGGATATGGTGGTTTAATGCAGATCGATTGGCAGACGTGAATGTGAGTACAATGTGGAAAGATGGATGGAGATAGGTTACTGGACACGGAGTTTGGTAGTAAGTAAGAGAGACGGGAAAAGGGACTGGAGGCTGATGGTGAAATTGAAGGTAATAATCGGATGTAACTGAGACGAGGGATGGTACTAAGGGTAAGATAATTAATACTTTTCATTGTACTTTGGTGGATGGATAACACAGTATGACCTACTTCCACCGGATGTATTTTCAAAGATTAACCCCCTTTAGCACGATAGTATATTTTTTAAAACTCCCCGGCCGATATAATTCGGTTAAAGAAAGGTCACTCCGAAGGGATTAAAAGTAACATCCATCAGCCTCTTCACTGCTATTATTTACTTCAGCTTTGTTTTTGCTGCCGCCAGTCCAGTTTGTGACGCCCAAGATGAACCACTTGTAATAAAGGCGTTAGCTGTTTCTGTTTACAGATGACAGATATTCTGTCACATTTTACTCCAATTATAACAAAGCCCATCCAGTTAAGTCTGTGATTAACCAACATAGTTAGTCGTTGAAACCTATGACGAGCCAATTATGTAGTTGCATGTGCTGTAATGTACCTGTGTTCTATTGTCTGATAGTAACAGGACCGTTTTAACTTTGGCATTGAGATCAGGCCCGTAATTTAAAAGATTTTTCTTTTTTTTTTGGAGGGGGGGCTAGACCAAATGTATCTATCTCCGAACTACAAACTTAAAATTAAATCGAAATGCTTAAGTTTGCAGACCATCCGATAATTTTTAGTTTGATTCTACCTAAAAGCTGATGTTTAACCCGTCACGTCCCGACCGATATTCCACCACTGACTCCCCCCAGTTCCGACCAATTTTGGAAAAAATTTTTTTGGCTCAAACCTCCGCTTTTGGTGAGAAAAATTCATAGAGAAATCGCTCACCTGAGGTTTAAAATACTCGATACAAGTAGCAGTACCTCCTTATCTTACTGGGTTTTCTATCAGGCTGGCTCCAAAGAAAGCGAGTTTTATGGGAAGGTAACTATTCCACACCACTCATAAACGGTATTTATTTATTTATTTGGTACGAATTTATATGTAGTACAAGAGTACATTGATTTTCAAACAGTAATATAGGCAATATAAGCATTGTTTCACTCACTAACACATCAACATACCTGACCTTTATTGGCAACATTACCTGATCATCATTTCTGACTGTTTCTTCCTCTAATGCTATGTAAACTTTGTCCTCCACATTGTCATCAATTGGGAAATCACTGGCCCTGAATGCCTTTATTGGTCAAGTCACTGGTAAGAGGTGAATTGCCGAGACAATGGAGTGCGGGGGGAGGGGAGGTCATGCTTGGTAAGGCATTGTCCCTGCCTGGCATCTTGCAGAGGAATAGAGGAAGGTTTCCCGTGTAACCGTACCAAAAGTCACGCGCAAAAATAGAAAATTGTGCAAATTATGAACCTTGCAATTGTGCGACGTACCAGTACGTCACGGGTCTAACTGTGACAAAACGTTGCGACATACCCATACGTCGATGGGATGCCTCGGGTTAATGAGGCATCTATGTTTAACGATGGATTTGGGTGTTTAAGTAAAGGTTTCACTTTCTGTCAAGCTGAACCTTCAACTCAAACTGTGACTAAGTTTAATAATTTGGCCATTTTACATTATTGTTGTCTATCCTGCACCCCTACCACAATCGTTCCTACATGCCTGCTGTAGGATTCAGGTTGAAATATACCAATCTGCTTTTATTCTTTTGGAAATAAACAAAATCTAAGTACTATTATGATTTAGTTTAAGATAAGTTTGGATCAAATTTACAAATATTTGATCAAACACGCGTAGAATCGATTGATTTTCCAACAAAACTACTCAAAGTTTTTCTTCCTGTTTAGTTTCAAGTTCAGCCCTCCATCGTAGTCGAAGTTCTGACAAACTAATATACAGAAGAAATTACGACCCTGGAGATTTCCTGACACTTCTTCCAGATGGATCAAGTTTCCTTATCACACTTTAACTTCTTCAGCCCACTGACATAATTGGTATTTCATTCCTACCATCTCCAAACGATTTTCTTCACCTTCGGTATATCTCTTCGGTCGGGGGGAGGGGGTTAACAGTAACGTCTGTTAACTCCTTCACTAAAGCTAAACAAAATCCCTAACCTAAATAATATCGTCAGGATGCGGCAAGAATATACTAAAACTTTCCCTGTCGAGGTGACGAGATTAGTATTCCCCTGTATATACTGATTTTTTGACCCTCCACCTGACAAAGTCAGAGGAGGGTGTTGTTATGGCTGGGATCAATAGGTGTCCGTCCGTAGAGTTGGCCGGCAGGGCAGGTGGCCGGGCATGGAAATTTCGTTTCCTGGCAAAAACTCAGGAAGTATTCATTATAGATTCATGAAATTTCACATAGCTGTGTGTCTTTTAGTGAACTGGTGCCTTTTGATAGGTAGAATGCTGTATCTTATTATTATTATTATTTTTTTTTAAATAATGAAAAATAAAACATAAAATCGTGTCTGGGCTAGGACTCAGAAACTAATACAGGTACAGGCAGCAAACTCTCCAGGAATATATTGTAATATGCCTCCTGATGCCTTTGGCAGTTAGAAGGCCATAAGATTATATAATGATACGAAATTGCAAAAATACATAAAAATGATTATTTTAATCCATTTTTCTATTAAAAATTTGCAACTATTACAGGAGGCAAAAAATGTAGCCTACATAATAAATGAGTATATGAATATCTAATTAAGTATGAAGTTTCATATTATGTATGAAGTTTCATGACTACCTGTTATGTAATCATAAAAAATGAGATGGAGAGATGGAGTGGAGAGGTATATGAGAGAGGGGGGTGTGAGTTGGGAACAGGGCAGTGAAATGGCGGGGAACAGGGCGACGTGGAGGCGATATGTTTGTGGCCACCCCGTACTGGATTGAGGAGTCTGGCAATAGATAGATAGATAGAAAAAATGGCTGCCTAAAAGAAAAACACCCGAGTCATGATTTCATCAGATCTGCTCATAACTTCATTATTAAAGTGAATAAACCGCTGAAACGTTTAAGTTATAATGTCTGTGTGTTGTACAGGGAGAAGGGTGAGGGCCGTTATGCTCTAAGGTGTGCAAGGAGGTGCAGGGTATGTGCTTGGTCAGATGGAGGATTGCAACAGCGAAGCGTTGCTGTGTTTTCTGTTAGTAACACGCAGGAGGATATCAAGATGTTTTAGGTAAAACAAATTACTGAGGTAGCTGTGTTACGATATTTGAGAAATCTATTAAGGCAACGAGAATAAGGCCCTTCCTCCTTAGAGGTATGGGATAATCATTACACCTTAATATTCACTTGCATGTTTCTCATATCCTCTCAGTATCGACATGGTGTGCATATGTAAGAATGAAGAGAATATTAAGGGGTAACAGTCAGAACAAATCACCGAGGAAGAGATGTTACAAATCTGCTACACCAACGATAAATACGGGTCTTAATGAGTGAATGTGGGAGTCGGTGGGTGTATGACACAGGTTGACTGGAATTTGTAAGAATTATTGAATGCCATTAGGGATGACCATTATTGATTAAATCAGGAATTGCTACCTGGTTTAATGGGAGAGCTAATGGCAATACATTTACGGAACGCGGCAAACTGCAGGACTCTCACTACAACCATAATTCCGAATCAATTCAGTATCAGAGCATTTAGCCCCTTCGCTCAAATGACTTATTCGTCATCCAGCTCATTATGCTACCAAACTATTTTGCCTACCTGAGATTGATCGGTACTGCTGAAGCGATCAGTGAAGGTTTTATCTAAACCTCAAGTTTGAAAAGTCTCTCCTTAACTGATTAAAATTGCCTAAAAATAGTAATAATTAAATATAAAAATATTCATTTTTAAGTGAAATAGTTATCTGTATCAGCTCATAATAAGGTCCACTGAAGGGCGAAACCTTCTCCCTGGAAGGAGCATGATAGCCAGAATTAATCCTTTCTCATGCTGGTGAAGTACGAAGAGAAAAGGATAAGTGCCTGCAGGACAAGTGATGCCTGTGAAGGTCGAGGTTTTGCGATGGCTGTGTCTGTGTGAGTTAGAATCTGTATATATCAACTTTAGATCATACAGGTGCGAATGTAAGTGTAAGAAAAGACAATTATTGTACTACCATCGCCCACTTGAAATGTCCGCCACGGGTTGGGTTAGATTTCTAGACTCGGGGAAGACGTGAAGTGTGGCGAGCACACTGCCCATTGAACGACACAACACTGAAGTAGTTAAGAGTTCTGTAAATCCATAACATCAGTGTTTCCAATGGCAGGATTGTATTCTGGTCTCTCTCGGTGTATTCGGTGTGGCCGAGTCAGTGACCTTCAATCCTAATTGATGCAGGTTCAAATCCCGGCAGGGGCAGGAAACATTTTAAGGATCTAAATTTCATTTAAACAGACATTACTGATCTACCATCAGGCCAGCCGACATGTGATAAAAACACCCCCGATAATACCAGTGCACTATACTCCATATCACCAAGTTTGGCACCACCAATAATGTCCTTAACGCCTGTTGTGTTGATGTAAATCCTCTGAACTAGGTGAACCTCTATTTATTACCTTGAAAACCAATAAATAAAGGCAATACGAAAAGGTATATCCAGTACTGAGAACTTTTATCAGTGCTACATGTATTGACATTACTGATGGTGCCAGACTCGGTGAAATGGAGCACAGTCCTGTATGAGAAAGCCCTAGCATATATTCAGTATGGACGGTGGGTGTTAGCGCCGATGTGGTGACATGTGGAGGTGAAGTACGGAAGACTGCTATCCCTCAGAGAAGCGGTTGATAAGCATGCTCAGATTCGGACGCTTAAAAAATAAAAATGTCGCAGGTCATATACATTTTTTTTTGGAGCAACACTATCCCATTCCTTACTATGGCCTGTTTTACATATATATATATATATATATATATATATATATATATATATATATATATATATATATATATATATATATATATAAATATAAAAACCCAAGAACAACTTTGTTCTGCATACAAATGGCCATTTGTAAGGGTTAAGCACCAAATTTACTTTCAATACGACGATGCCTTCTTATACTCGTACTCCTGCTGCAACCTGTGACTTTATCCTCCTTAGGAAACACGCCATTGTTGTGAAGGGTACAGCAGTGGTATGTTCTTTATATATATATATATATATATATATATATATATATATATATATATATATATATATATATATATATATATATATATATATATATATATATATATATATATATATATATATATATATATATATATCATCAGCCGTTTGAGTATCCACTGCAGGACTGGCCTATCCCGACAGAAGTCGGGACGATACAGCCAATGTATCTCTACCAAGTGGCTTAGGCTGTCTGGTAGAGATTGTATGTAGGGTAAGAAATGCTTGTAAGTGTAAGTGTACTCGTAGTGTTGTAGTGGCTTTGGATGTGTGCGTAGTCTGTGAACCAAGTGTAATCGGCCCGCTCAAGCCGACTGGGTGCAAGCATACTTTACAGTAAGCGACACTGGTTCAACCACAGCACCCCTTGTGTCCGCCAATGCAGTACGTGGCCGGGTGAACATTCCCAAAGCTTATTATCTTGGCGGGGTGCGAACCCTGGTCCACCCGTGTACGAAACGCACACTCTACCACTGAGGCTGATATATATATATATATATATATATATATATATATATATATATATATATATATATATATATATATATATATATATATATATATATATATATATATATATTCTTATATGATAATAATTCTTAATGTCAACTGTGGCATTTCATGATATCTGTTCCATATTTTACCCTTTTTACTAAGTGCTCTGACTCAATGATGTTTTCCTTCTTATTTCATTCTTGCTACTTTCAGAGGATATTATTTAGCTTAGAGCAGGTTTTTCGAACAGAGTGGGTAGATAATGACCTTGATCCAATCTTTCACTACTAGAGATCCTACACGCCGTGAATAAAAATCCGCTGGTGGTAGAAAAACAAACTAAATGTACGACCTTGTAAATTCCTTCCTGTTTGTTGTCCCCATTCTCTCTCTCTCTCTCTCTCTCTCGTAGGTTTTTGCTTCGCATATTGATACATTCCTTCTTCAAGTAAGGTTTCGCGTGGGTGTAACCAGATATGGATTCAAGGCGTTTTTATTCGTACCAGTAATGATCTTGAGTTATACATTATTACAAGGAAGGAGGGAAGGAAGGAAAGGAGGAAGGAAAGAAGAAAGAATGGAAGAGAGGAAGAAAAGAAGGAAGGACGGAAGGAAGGATGGAAGGAGGGGGGACGTAGCCAGATGTTTTACGCACGTATGTTTTAACAGAGTACAGGCTGATGCGACGGCTTCTTGTGTTTTTTGTACATTAATTATTTCATCGTTTCAAGGAATGTTTATTAAGTTCGGTAGGGGAATTAGATATTACTGTTCCTTGCGTTTCTGATAATATACGTACAAGGAAAGTCAAGTAATTATATCACTCGTGCTGCGCGTAGAGTCAGGAAGGATACCCGCATGCTCTATTGTACTTGTATGTCATGTTTCACTTACTGTGTAGTGAGCTTGTCTGTAATGATGTAATGATACCACCTACACTCTTCACACCATCTATAAAGTGCTGTGTTATTATTCTTCCTATCATCATTACAAGAATATGATTTTCTCATATCTGAGCAACAGAAAAATAAGAGTAAAAGTAAATGATGTATATTCCAGTTTCCACTCAATTAACGCCGGCGTGCCTCATGGATCAGTTCTGGTACCAACCCTGTTCCTCGTTCATATTAATGATCACTTATCTGTCACCCACAGTCCCGTCCATTCACATGCAGATGACTCAACACTTCATAGTTCATTCACACTCAGACATCCATTTACAAAGTCTGATATCTCTAACTCTCAACCCAGTACAGCCATCTCTTAAAATAAAGACTTATCCACGATCAGCGAATTGGGACAAAATAATCTTGTCTCATTTAATGCTAGTAAAACTAAATATATACAGTACAATTTACTAATAGACAGGTATTGCCAGTATCGTATATTACCTTCAGTGCTACAAATATTCCCATTTCCAAAAGTATTGAAATTCTCGGCGTTTTATTTAACAATGCCCTCCGCTGGACCTCTCATGTCAGATCACTTGCTAAAACCGCCTCAAAGAAACTTGGATTTATTGTACAGTGTCCGTAGCTTCTTCACTGACGAACAGTTAGCTATAATTTATGAGAGTCATGTGCGCTCTCAGCTTGAATACTGCTGACGCTTGTGGAATGGATGTGGAGAGGTTGCATTAAAATAACTAGACAAAATTCAGAACAAAACTGTTAGAATTATTAATAATCTTGCTATTACTAATAAACTACCTCCCCTACAAGTAAGAAGGAATGTTGCCTCCCTTGCATTATTTTACAGATATTTTTATAGCAAATGCGCAGACGAAGTTGCGTCCATTGTGCCACCTCTCCATGTCTTTCATCGTGCTACACGGGCAGCTGGCAGCGCTCATGACTGAAATGTCACTCAGCCATACTGGAGAACTTCTGCCTATCAGAATTCTTTCATTTCTCGAACTGCATTTCTCTGGAACTCGCTTCCCCAGAGTTGTTTCCCACCAAACTTCAACCTACAGCTGTTCAAGTCTAACTGTTACAGATATTTTATGAACAGAGGACACCAGTAATCTGGTATATGGATTTTTTTTTAAATCATTTGTTTTTCCTTCCTCTGTTCTTATATATATATATATATATATATATATATATATATATATATATATATATATATATATATATATGTAAAGGGTCCATGTTATACAGTTGCCACTGATACTTACCTCAGCATCAGTACAAAGAGTGGCCGACACAGTACTTGCCTGTTTTGACCTATTTATATCATGCTTATAAGAAAGGTGGCCAGAGACAGATCGGTAGATAACTGATACCCAGCTGTTTAAAAATATATTGATACTATATAATCCTCCTCTCAGCAGCAGTTCAAGGAGACAAGGGTACTTACCTGCTTATATTTACTTACAGCTTTAATACCTGGGATGGTAAGTCAAAGCAGATCCGTAGATGACTGAAACGGGAATTATCAACGTTACAGAGCGTGCCATCACTCAGGCCAACAATATTAGTCAAAGCCGGAAGCCCTCCCATGAGCCATTATTAAATTCAGAGGGAGATGGGCCGTGGAGAAGCGCTCACTAGGCAACAATTCCTGGCATGGCCGCTCATAATCCTGACTAATGGAGGAGAGACGGCCATCACCGACACTCCACGGGGAAGGTGACCTGATCTCCGACTTGGCATGAGGTTCGGTGAAAGTGACACCAAATTTGTCTCGGTGAAAGTGATATAGCATGACAGACAGAAGGAAGTGTAGAATGCTGACACTTATACTCGAGGGAGTAATTAACCTGATATCCGAATAGGTTTGAGTGCAAATGAAAGTAAAATTTAACTGTCAAGGTGGAAGGGATTCTACGGCACCGGTTTAAAAAAAGGACACTGCTACACCCAACTCTTCGGAGGGGTAGGGGAGTGACCTGACCTCCGCCATGGCAGGAGGGTAGGCGAAAGCGATATCAAATTTGTCCAGGTGATAGCACCAGTCAAGAAAAAGAAAGAGACTGCCATAACCAAACACTGGCGGGGTTGGGGAAGGGAGTTTGACCTAATCTCCAACTTGGCGTGAGAGTAGATGGAAATGATACCAGGAAAAAGGAAGGGAAGCCTACCGATGCCAACACCTTCAGGGAAAGGTGAATAGATCCTGATCTGACACAAGGGAAGTGAAGAGGATCCTGTCTGTCAAGGAGAAAGTGATATCACGTTTGCTTCGGTGAAAGTAATGTTGCTGGCTGATGTGACTGGAGACCTGTATTAGTTATGATCTAACACTTGTTCACTTGAAAAGGATCCCCAACTGGTGGAGGTGATGGAGAGAGATCAACGCCTATTGAGAGAGAATGTGAAGTATGTCCCAGATTACTGATAAGATTGTGATTCCTGACTACTACTGAAAGTGATTCCCACTGTGTCACAAAGAAAAGTGAAGTGAGTCTCAGCATGATACAAGGAGATAACAGGAAAGTGACCCCCAGATGGCAAGAAGGAAATGCATATAATCCCAAACTGGGCGAAAGTGAGAGTGACCTCTTTTGCTGGTGAAAGTGACTCCTCTTGCATAAGAGAACGTGATTCTTCTTGGAGAAGTGATAGTGACCTCCTCATACCGAAATGACTGTGACCTCTTCTTGTCGAAGTGAAGGTGATCCCTTTTGCGGCTCCCACTCGACGAAGTAAAAGTGACGCCCACAAGCTGAAATGAAAGTGTCCGACCCCATCTTTCGAAGTGAAAGTGACTCCTTAAGCGTCAAGGAAGTGGGCAATAAGGGACCCATTGCTTGCCAAGGTGGAAAGTCAGACTGACAAAGAAGTCGTCGATAATGAAGATCACTTATCAGCCGTCCAAGAACGATGATGAGAGAGATTCCCCTAGCTCTCGAAAAGGACGATGAAGACCCATAATTCTTTGGGTCAGAGTGATCATTGCCATAGATAAATGAAGTGAAAATCAGCAAGATGATGTATATTTTCAGGCAATTTTAACTTCTGCCAGACAGACTCGTTCACTTCAGGAGAGTCCCTCTGTCACGGGGTTTTTATATAATATCACGGTAATTTTGATATAAATGGTTAAATATTATTTAAATTGATAATATTCAATAATATTGAAGAGCAGAGACAATGGTTGTCTTGCTACATCAAGCAACGATTACTTTACGTTGGCTTAGCACGATTCTCTGAGAATGAGAATTTATAAACTTCCTCAACAGTACACAGCAGAGACTAATTACTCACAATTGCTGACTTACTGTACTGTTAGCCTCTGGAGAAAGTTACATCACCCCTGACAATAAATAACTAATACTAATAATAATAACATCAGGTTCTTGCTGATGCATTAACTCCTGGCACAACGGATTTTAAGTTAATACAAGACTGGTCTAAGTACCAGTTATGAAAGCAAACGTTTATGCAAGCTAGGAGCTGTATGGAAAATAAGCTTAATTATGGAGAAATGAAACAAGATTTACTCTACATTAAGCTCAAGAAATAGAACTGTTAAATTTATTAATTACAAAAATAAATTTAACATTACATTTCAAATCAAATCAATGAGACGCACTCGCTCACTCGCACAAAAGCTAAATACTTACGCCTAGGAAAAACACCTTAACTAAGCTCTTAAAACTACAAAATACACAAAAGAAATACCAGTCGATGAATACTGTGTATCACCACTAAGGTGGGAGAGCTGGGATTAACTGTACTAATGGAGCTTGGGGTGCTAGCTGACCTCTCCACTTCTGAGCACAGACCCTTTCTCCGTCACAGCAAACACAAAACTGAATTCAAATAATGCATAAGCAGGACGCACAGGCCACCGGAAGAAGGCGTGGCTAACGGTTGAATGAGCAGTAGAGGCGAACGATAAAGAAACAATAGTATCGCTCAGTAGCGCACTTAGTGACGTGCATCAAATCGGTCACCCCTGAAAACGGTGACGAATGATTTGAAAAATATACCCCGAAATGGAGAGAGAAACGGTTAACTGAGCGATACACAGTGAGTTTTCCCCTAATAGTTCGTGGCTTCTCACAAAAAGGAAATGTCGCGAATTGATTCGTGACATTACGCCCCATGAAAATTAAATCTTTCTTCCTTCAGAAGAAAGATTTCAATATACATACATATAAATCCTAACTCAGTCACACAAGATTCACACTGTGGTGTGTGTGCTATCCTGCTACAGGAGAAAGTCGCAGTCGTCAGTGAGCGAAAAAACCTCGTATTTACGTTAATAGAAGCAAGCTTGAGGGAAAAACTCCGTGACGACGGTGAAAATCCTGTACTCAGGTCAAACTGAGCGAAAATTCGCTACATTTACACTGACAACTAATTGTTGTGTAGCGTAGTGTATGTAATACACGGTGTAGGTGTGACAGTTGTAGTGTAACTGTACCTACGTGTAAAATGACACAGTAAATAATATGGCGACAACGAAGGCAGAGGAGAAGAGGCGGCAGCGTGCGGCAGACGATCAGCTGGTCCGCACAGCAAAACTGCTACACCCATTGCTGAACCTGCAAAACCAATTGAGGTGGAGCATCAAAAGTGTCAATGAGACAAAATTCTTATTAAGTTACAATTACTCTCTCTGCCTAGCAGTCAGTACATGCTATGAAAAGTACACTCGAGGTCGCCATTAATTTTAGCACACGATTATGGTCGGCAAGTTGAGAATCCCTGTGCAAACTCGGGTCTTCCATAGCCTCGAACCGCACACGGGTCCTCAACCTGTGCCTTAACCTACAGTACTTATATTAATATCGGGAAGCTGAGAATCCTTGTGCAAACTTGGGTCTTCCATAGCCTCAAGTCGCCTCTGCAGAGTTCTCACTTCCCCCTTAACCTACAGTACTTATATTAGTATCGGGGAGCTGAGAATCCTCGTGCAAACTTGGGTCTTCCATAGCCTCAAGTCGCCTCTGCGGAGTTCTCTCTCGAACTTCCCCCTTAACCTACAATACAATACTTATATTAGTACCGGGAAGCTGAGAATCCTTGTGCAAACTTGGGTCTTCCATAGCCTCAAGTCGCCTCTGCGGAGTTCTCTCTCGAACTTCCCCCTTAACCTATAATACTTATATTAGTATCGGGAAGCTGAGAATCCTTATGCAAACTTGGGTCTTCCATAGCCTCAAGTTGCCTCTCAACTTCCCCCATAACTTACGGTACATAATATGTATGTACAGGCCCTGGACATAATGTGTCCTGTGGGGCCAAGGGGCGAGACGTCAGGTCTGCACCCACTTCACCACTACCCTGTCTCTCAATTGACTCAGAGATTACAGGTGTAGTTACAAATGGCACAGGAAGGGCATGTCCCTGATTAGTGGTGATACTTTGGCACACACTGCAAGAACGGACAAAACTATCTATGTCCCGTCCCATCCCTGGCCAGAAAAAGTCAGCTCGGATACGGCCCTGGGTCTTCCTTTTGCCCATGTGACCTCCTGAGGCTGAACAATGACCCCATTGTAACACTGCTGGGCGGTACTTGGCGGGAACGACAAACTGCAGTCGAACCTCGCCCTCGGGTGTTCGTGACTCACGGTAGAGCCGTCCTTGTTTACGAAGGAACTTGGCTCGACCTCCCCGTGAATACTTAATCACTCGACCCTTTTGTTTATTCCGCACGGCAGCAAGTGTCGGGTCAGAATGTTGTTCTTGTACAACAAGTTGACTACACATCAGATCTTGCGGCGATTCAATGATCACTGGGGTGACACAGTCTGGAGCCTCAGTCATGGCTCGTGTTACCGCAGCAGCCGAAGTCTGAGTAGCGTCATCGGAGCAACTATCCTTGACTCCTTGAATATTGCCTACTATTAAGTCAAATAGAGGCTCTAGCATGACAACTGCAAGTGTCAAGCCAGTGAAAAATGGAGACGCCACCTGGATACATGCCTCAGGGAACAATCTCACTGATCCATCAATAAGCTTTGCATGGATCTGTCGACCTGTATACTGCTCAGGCCGAACTAAACTCTGCTTAACAGAGCAACCTGAGGAACCATTGTCTCTCAGGACCTTCACAGGAATGTCTCCCACAAACCCTTGCTGAACAAGGAAGGTACTGTCACCTGTGGGAGGGCCTGTGGAGGAAGCAGCTAGCCACTCATGAGGCTGCTGAATTGATGTGGCAAACATTGTGCCTTGAGGGTTATATACTTGAGAAGATGGAACATTGGCCATCTGTGGAGGGGGGTTCACTGTCACTGTGGGACTAGTGAACTGTGGGGAAGTACCCACACTGGTAGGGACGTGACCACCAGACTGCTGCTGAGGAATGAAGGCTGCATTCGCTTCCTGCCTCTTTTGAGTTGGTGGTGAAAAACTTTGTCCCGTCGGTCGGTTGCGTGGCTGATACTGCTGCTGGTTAGGGTACTTGTTGTACCTCTTCCACTCAGGTTTCTGAGTGTTTTGCCCCTGGTCCTTCCACTGCGGTTTGCTTGGACCTTGACCATTACTCTGAGAACGGCCTTGGTGCTGGGATTCAGTCTGAGACGGCTTCCCAGACTTGGCAGTATCTTTTCTGCTCCAGGTGTTTTGCTTACGAGCTTGATACCCGTATGCAGTAAAGAATGCGTCAGCCTTCTCTGCCATTTGGCTGGCATCTTTCACCTGGCAGATCTTAAGCTGTGCTATGAGCTCAGCAGGCCACGACCTCTCTAGCTGTGTACGCAGCATAAGGTCAATTATCCCCTCACGCGTGGAAGGAGTTTCATCTTTCTCCATCCACTCATTTAAATAAGCTGTGAGACGATCAAGGAACTGAACAGCTGTCTCCTTGTCTTGGAGACGAGCTCGCATGAACTGAACTTTGGCGTCGTCTACTGTGAGACCATACGCCTTAATGAGTGCAGCTTTCATCATCTCATATGTGAGATTGTCTCCACGAATTCTGTGGAGAATATCGAGGGCAGGGCCCTCAAATAGGCTAAGAAACTGAAGCCGCTTAGCTGCCTCATCCAGTTGATATAAGTCTGCCATGTCCTCAAAACGAGCTATGTACGGCCTTCGATTCGCTCGCTTTCCTTGTATGAAGGAAGCTTGATGCGTGGGGTCGCCAGGACATGTGCAGGGGAACGCTCGTGGAGCTTTGACCAACTGCAGCAGACGTGTCTGAAGCCAAGGAATCTCGCTTGAGCTTCAGCACTTCAAGTTCATGTTTTTCTCGTGCTTCTCGCTCGGCACGTTCGTGTTCTCGTTGTTCCCGCTCGTATTCGCGCTCTTTTCTCACGCTGCTCTTGTTCATATGCACGCTCTCTTTCACGTTCCTCACGCTGTTCTCGCTCGTATTCGCGCTGTTCTCGCTCGCATTCGCGCTGAATCCTACGCTCTTCACGAGCATCTTTCTCACGTTCTTGCTCGTAATTGAACCGTGAGAGAACGTAACTCTGTATTTTCTCTGGGTCTGTGAGACCAATATCTTTGGCTTCCTGTACATATACAGCTGTAGCCATGATGCTAGCTCAATTTACTAAGTAACCGAAATTGAGTACTGACTGCTTAGCGACGAATACTAATAAACACAAGTAAAGAATACAGACACAAGCTAGTGGTGACCAGTCTTATCTAGTTAACTGGCAAAGAATAAATCAAAAATGTAAATGACTGGGAAGACTCAATAATAAACACAATGGGTACGGCGACTTCCCAGGAGCGAATAAAATCGTCTGGCGTTACCAAGAATAAACTAGAGTTAAGTACTCTATTGATTAATAAAGCAAAATTCACTTGCTAAATTAAGGGTAAACACCAGTAAGCTTGTGCCTATAAACTTTAATGATAAATACCTAAATATGAATGAGTGAGCACTATCTCGTGAATAGCTTTAGAGCTAGGAGTTAATATCCTGGAATGAGGTCGCCAATTGTCACGGGGTTTTTATCTTATCACGGTAATTTTAAAATAAATGGTTAAATATTATTTAAATTGATAATATTCAATAATATTGAAGAGCAGAGACAATGGTTGTCTTGCTACATCAAGCAACGATTACTTTACGTTGGCTTAGCACGATTCTCTGAGAATGAGAATTTATAAACTTCCTCAACAGTACACAGCAGAGACTAATTACTCACAATTGCTGACTTACTGTACTGTTAGCCTCTGGAGAAAGTTACATCACCCCTGACAATAAATAACTAATACTAATAATAATAACATCAGGTTCTTGCTGATGCATTAACTCCTGGCACAACGGATTTTAAGTTAATACAAGACTGGTCTAAGTACCAGTTATGAAAGCAAACGTTTATGCAAGCTAGGAGCTGTATGGAAAATAAGCTTAATTATGGAGAAATGAAACAAGATTTACTCTACATTAAGCTCAAGAAATAGAACTGTTAAATTTATTAATTACAAAAATAAATTTAACATTACATTTCAAATCAAATCAATGAGACGCACTCGCTCACTCGCACAAAAGCTAAATACTTACGCCTAGGAAAAACACCTTAACTAAGCTCTTAAAACTACAAAATACACAAAAGAAATACCAGTCGATGAATACTGTGTATCACCACTAAGGTGGGAGAGCTGGGATTAACTGTACTAATGGAGCTTGGGGTGCTAGCTGACCTCTCCACTTCTGAGCACAGACCCTTTCTCCGTCACAGCAAACACAAAACTGAATTCAAATAATGCATAAGCAGGACGCACAGGCCACCGGAAGAAGGCGTGGCTAACGGTTGAATGAGCAGTAGAGGCGAACGATAAAGAAACAATAGTATCGCTCAGTAGCGCACTTAGTGACGTGCATCAAATCGGTCACCCCTGAAAACGGTGACGAATGATTTGAAAAATATACCCCGAAATGGAGAGAGAAACGGTTAACTGAGCGATACACAGTGAGTTTTCCCCTAATAGTTCGTGGCTTCTCACAAAAAGGAAATGTCGCGAATTGATTCGTGACACCCTCGTAGTGAGAAGGGGAGCCTAATGAAGGCTGCATCTAGCCACCTAGATCAATAAGCATTCTCTAAGCTTAATACAATCGTCTAGTCATGAAAACAATGAAATAAAAGATGTTCATTCACTGAAAGTGTTACAAACGAAGGTAAAAATCTTTATCTACAACACTAAGCATGAACATGATATCCCCCTGCTGTATAGAGTTTCCCTGTATTATGTAATATTCCTCTGTCCTCTTCTTACTCCGGATGTTTCCTACTTTGCCTTTTTACTTAATAATTTTCTGTTGACCGTTTCTGCTCTCTCCAATATCCATCTTTGTCGTCCCCATAAGAGCATTCCTATGTCATCACTTCTTTTATTTTATTCCTCCCTTTCATTCTCTTTCCCTTCTTCCTTCTCTCTCTCCTTATTTAACATGTCCATTCTCCCCCTTCCTTCACCTTCCTCCCTATCATTCCTCTCACCCCTCTTCACTCCATATATCTCCCACACCTCACGCTCCCCCTCTCCTCCCTACCACACAACAGACAACCCGTCTATCACCAAAGACCTTATTCCCTGTGACCTAGGCGGCAGTGTAACATCTCAAGATTTATTTTATATATTACGCCTCTGCACTGTGTTGTATTATAGCCATACCTGTGTTATTACCCCTTCAATACGATGACGTCTTCTGAAGTCTAAACTATCTCTAGACGAATTTTCTTTAGGGAGATTCCTTTTGAACCGGAGATGTAAGATATCATTTTCATAACCCTTTCAGTACCAAGGGGTTTTCCTAAATAAAATCGCCTGACAACCAAGAATATAAGCACACGTCATCCCACTGAAGGATTTTAATGTCGTAGCTGTCATGAATCAAGTAACAAGAAAAGCATAGTAACGTGCTGCAGCCAAAATACTCAGGCAAGGAAGAGGTGATAGAAAGCCTCCAAATCTATCGAGAATACCCCAGCCAGCCCTGCACACTGAGGTAGGTTCATGTGTGTATGTGTGGCGAGGAGGTTGTGGGGATATTAATAACGCCGTGTAACCCGGCCACTACACACACTGATAGGTACCGATGTGTTGGTGGGGCTGGCCGGGAGGGAAGAAAGTATGCTAATGGAGAGAGAGAGAGAGAGAGAGAGAGAGAGAGAGAGAGAGAGAGAGAGAGAGAGAGAGAGAGAGAGAGAGAGAGAGAGAGAGAGATTGTACCTCAACAAACGCATACGATGAGACACGAGAGATAAAACTATAGACTTCTGCACAAAATATGACGATGTTAAAATTAATGTTTATATCTATAGCTCCTCCAGCACTATTAATTCAGTACACATCTCTTTATTAATGTCTCTAACAATTTCTGTTCTACGTAGGGAAAGTCTCTTGTACTAAATGGATTCACCTTCAGTATCCCTGTCAGTACTGAGGCATTTTATTTGTGTTCCCAGCCCCAGATGACTGTACTTTGTTCTTGAATTCACTCTTGCGTTGGTGTGGTAGATTATGTGTTACTCCTTTTCTTTTTATATTGACGTGTGTGTGTTTGTGTGTGTGTGTGTGTGTGTGTGTGTGTGTGTGTGTGTGTGTGTGTGTGTGTGTGTGTGTGTGTGTGTGTGTGTGTGTGTGTGTTGTTTACACCTATTCAGGATTAACAGGATGCTGATTATACCTACGAATGGTAAGTAATCCTTCAGAGACTTTACTCTGCACGTCACTACACCATACTTAACACAAATCAGAGCTGTGTTGCTTTGCAGTAATTAATGCAGCACCGACGTATTACATTGTCAAAATCTAGATGTCTTAGTAACATCGACTGTCGTCATTTCAGCACTGTCAACGAACCAACAGCCCTCTGGAAATCGTTGTACATTTCAGCTGTGTAACCGTAGGACACGATTACTATGGTATATTGATGAGCAAAAAACGTAGAACTGTGTGTGGTACTGGAATTTTTGGAATCAGAGCAGTAATAACATCAGCACAGGGGAAACACCTGGAAGAAAGGCAGTATCAGGCAAGCAAGAGTATTTTATTCAGATCAAGCTTTCCTTATTTGAAGACGCCATTTATATTTTATTCTTGTTGCCGTCAGACAGTTTTATTCAACTATGGAAAGATTTGTGGAACCGTACTGACGAGGTTAGAAGAGTCTCCATTAATTGTTTCACCATCACTTGTCTTTTCCCAAGCTAAATAGCATCGATTGGTGGAAGCAAGATGGAATACAAAATTGTTTCACCATCACTTGTCTTTTCCCAAGCTAAATAGCATCGATTGGTGGTAGCAAGATGGAATACAAAATGTGTCACCATCGTGAAGCGGTTAATTTGATCATCGTCTGAGATACCGAATAGGAGAACAGTAAGAGTCACAGACGTCATCAAAGGCCACACAGACTGACACTTACCCTACCAGCCAGCGAGACTCCATTCTTTTGGGAGGGAGACTTGCGGATGAAGGGGACGTAAGAGAGGCAAGGAGTATGGGTGAGGTGAGAGGGAGTATGAGAAGGAGGAAGTGTTGAGCAGGTGAGGTATGGAAGTAAGAAGGAATGAGGTAGTTGGGAATGTGGAGAGGGAAATAAGAGAGAATGAGGTAGTTGGGAATGTGGAGAGGGAAGTAAGAGAGGCAAGGGGAGTTGAGGAGGGGAGGAACAGTATATAAGAGATGAAAGAAGAGTTAGGGTGGTGGGGTGAGGAAGAAAGTAAAGAGAGAGGTGGTGTATTAAGAGAAGGGGAGAATAAAAGAGTGGAGTGTGTGAAAGGGAATAAGAGAGGAAAGGTGTGTAGGAGAGGGGAGTAAAGGAGGAAGGGAGTGTGGGAGGGCAGAGTAAGAGAGGGAGAGAGTGTGGAAGGGGGAAATAAGAGAGGAATTGTGTGGGAGAGGAGTGTAAGAGAGAGTGTGGGAGAAGGAAATACGAGAGGGAGGGAGTGTAGAAAGGGACAGCATGAGTAAGGAGGGAAAGTAAGAGAGGGTGAGAGTGTAAAGAAAAGAGGGGAATAAGACAGAAAAGGAGTGTTGGAGAGAGAGAGAGAGAGAGAGAGAGAGGTAGTGGCGGATGTAGGGGAGAGGGGGGAGTAAGAGAGGTAGGGAGAGAGGCTAAGGGCAGGACCTACTTGGCGCGCATCCAGGAGCGGGAGAGCGAGCGGCGAGGATCTCCCAGCCGACACTTTCATTAGCTGGAACTTGCACACAGCCACCAGATTAGACTGCCTGCTGGGGAGGTCACGCCGGGAAGAGCCTCTGTGCATACCCACCCGCTTTATGCTGCTGGGGTGGTGCCTTAACAGGATGGTGTGTGGCCAGAGCTGGCAGGAGGGTAGTATGTCGGGGGAACTGGAATGTGGATTTTATAGGGTTAGAGCTAAAAGAAGGACAGTACAGAGGTACAGGTGGAAAAAAAAATATATGATTAAAGCTGGAGAGAAGATTTTATAAACTTGCAACTAGAAGAATAATACTACATGCAGGAAGCAGGGAGAAGGATGGCATTTTGTAGGCAGCTGGATGGAGGATGGTATATGTATGCAACTGGCAGAATGATGGTAAACTCGTATGTAGGCCACTGGAAAGAAGATGGTATATGTGGGCAACTAGAAATAGGATGGTATATTTAGGTGGGTGAAAAAGCTGGTATACTTAGGCAGCTGGGTGAAGGATGGTATATGTAGTCAAGTGGAAGAAGGATGAGCTGCAAGGAGGACTGTATAAGGAAGGAACACGGTATATGGAGAGAAGTTTAGGGGAGATGGTATGTAGGTAGTCTGGCGTTGCTGTGTGCTGGAAGAGTGATATACTGTTGTTGGGAAGAGTAATGTTAGAGAACTTTACCAATTCACATATGAGGACGTCTGTTTCCTTAATATTGCTGTCACCAGAATATTTAGTATACGGTTAGTCAGATGGAAAATTCTTCTGACTGTCGAGGTTTGATTAAGCCTATATTATTCCTTCACTGAGCATTTTTCTTTTTTCCAAAAGTGATTAAAATTTAGCGATAGAGAGAATAAATTATAAAAAATTAATTAGGGGAAAGAGGGCTGAAGAGAGCCAAGGATATCTATCTATCTATCTATCTATAGTGTGTGTGTGTGGGGGGGGGAGGAATTATCAGAAATAAATCGATACGACAGAAATGGATCATAAAGAAGGCTGTCGTAATGGGGAGGCTGATGGACAGAGTAGGGATGATGAGCAAAAAGTGAAGTTGTGGAGATAATGCTGTTGGCGAGCTGCTGTTAACTTATTTTTGATGAAGACTAATTTTCTTTATTTTGGCAACCACAAGACAATACCGTTTCAGCTTAGGAAAGATTGTTGGACCTAAATAGTCTTCATTAACCTAGAGATTACGATGACATTGCCTCTCTCTCTCTCTCTCTCTCTCTCACACACACACACACACACACACACACACACACACACACACACACACACACACTACTGTATTTTACCCCAGTTCTGACGACCATTGGATCCTTGTCAGTGTTGTGCATGGGATGAGCAGAGATCAGGTGAGTCTGCTCTACACCAAGGACACGATTACCACAGTTTAGGAGGCTGTTTTGTACTTCTCCCTTAATGATTTAATTTGCATATTTCATTTTATTATTCTCTTGAATGTTATGCATATCCTTTTTTCCTATAGCATAAAATATATACAGTAACGTAGCAGTAGATAGCAGTAGATAGCATTGAGCACAGCTCATTATACCAATCACACAGTATTTATTAGCCAAAATCACAGCATAATACAATGACCACATATTAATATAACAAGGCAAAGAGGATGAAACTTGATGATTCGATAAATTCTCGGGCATGTACACACTCACACTCACACATGCGCTGTTGCCACGTTAGCCATATCCCGCGACTAGGTGGTCCAGGTGGAACTCTTGTTGACTACCAAATTAAGAAGTAAACTAGTGGGAAAGAGGTGCCAAGGGTCTCCTTTATTGCTGATGCTACATGCCTTCATCTTCCATGTTCACCAGGCCTCAAGCATCATCACACACTGATTAACTCTCATCGTCTCATTTTTCACATTTCCTTTAGTGGTGGACAGTGGTCTGTTGTGTTGTAGTTGCAACCCTAGCCTCATGTAGTGTGAATTTAGCTGACGACAAGCTGAAGCTACCTTCTCCAGCACCACCATCATCCTCCCAGCAGAGGGGAAAGAAGATGAGGAACTTTTGCAGAACCGCTCCGGGGAACCCTCTGGTTATATCGGTGCTACCACGCAAAGGCGTCCCTCACCAATTTCTGACAATTATATTCGATAGCCATTTTAAAGCCGACTCGGGTATGGAGCGTTTGGCCTGTGAGTTGGTACTGAGAATTTCAAAAACCTGAATGGCTGCTTGGAACACTTCAGTGGGCACTATGTTGATAGTTCTCCTACATTTGTTTTGTTCCGTTACTTTAAAGATGGAATTTTGAGGTACAGTCGGCCTAAGAAGTGACGGCGGAGTATCCAGAAATTTTCGGTCGGCGACAGTGCACATACCCTTCCTTATATCTCTACGAGGTGAAACCTAATACGTAAAACTGTTATAAAAAACAATAAAGCAGTGCCAAAGTACCTGTATATTTCAAAATTATAGGAAGCAGTTCGTTAGTTACGATAATAGGAGATCCTAAACGGAACTAATTGAAATTTCACAACTATCGCTCAGGGCCAGTCAGGAATAATTTGCGGAGTTAAAAGTCTAGCATGGTAACACGCAATAATTTTTTTAGTAGCTTAAGACTGAACAGAAGGGAGCTTCAATAAACAATAAAAATTAGTAATTATTATTTATAAAGTAATTTCCGTTACAATACCAGGGAATAATTTAAAGTCGTCTATTTCCGTTTCCAAAGTCTCCATGGACGACGACAGAAAGCGGGAAGACGGCGTAAGCCAGTAAGCTATTTTAAATGTTTCGATCAACACGCACGAAAGGAGATAACAATTACTCAAAGACATGCAGTTATTACACTGCCTTTGGCAAGTTTTCCATTAAGAAAAATCTCTGGATTATTTAATATAAGCCAGAGGGCTGTCGGTGAAAGAAGTATAAAAAAAGAACCTCGATGTTTGCCTAGAGTCGGAGCTTCTTGCAGAATACTAACTTCTGTCATAGTCTGATTTCCTCAATGCATAATCAATTAGCAAGAGTAGAAAAATGCGGAGGTTCATAAACAAATAATTGAGTTCAAAACTTCCAAATCACCATTTTCTGTTCAGAAGGACATTACAGTTTATTTAAAAAGACAGATATTAAGATTAAAAGATGGAGTAAAGAGTGCGTGGTTTTGCATCGCAAGAGTTTATGAACTCATGTTTTGGTCCTGTTTATTGTTTAATGTAAGAGAAAAAGGCAGAATCTGTCATACCTCCTTACAGCTAATAATAATTTTGCATCAATTGGGAATAAAGTTGCTAATTATAATTATTAATGGAGAGGAAGACGGAATAAAAGGCAGTATGGTCTTGCTACCGCAGGTAGGGCATCATTACGAAGAATAATTTCATTGTTTTGGCATCCTTATTGTTGCTGGATCATCACCATAGCATTTGAAAATAAAGCAGTGTATTGCAGTCACTATAATTTTCCTTAACTGATCATTAAAACTAGAGCATCTGTATTTGAAATCCTGGGAAACATTTAAATCAGGAACACGGAGTTATGGGCCTACTGCCCACCACGCGCGGAGTAATACATTTCATATTCATTTAAATCGGGAAAGGTAACTAAGTGTTAACTTCTAATATCACTGCCTCCTGTTATTCCTTTTACATCATTGTTAGAGCAATGTAATATATAATTTATTTAATATGACCCGATGAAGGCATTGAATGTTTACCTTATATTCACTGTTTTCATTGAACGTACGGCAGAGCAGAGTGACCGAAGCAATCTGAAACTCTGCCATCACTTCTTGGGGCGACTGTACCAGCTCATTTCACCAGGGTTATTTAATACTCCTTGGATAACCTTGATACTGCGCTCTTGGGCGGAAGCAGAGAATGAGATTATAGTTTTAATCGTGGCTTTAATTCTTGATTTGATTCATAAATAGAAGTATTAAATGTTCGTCATAAGTTTAGCAACTAGGATGACACTGGAAGCCATACAGCCATGAACTGAACCTGTGATGACTGTAAGGATATTATTGCTTCGACCCGACATGTATATAAACAGAGACAATATATGCATAATTATGTCTCTCTCTCTCTCTCTCTCTCTCTCTCTCTCTCTCTCTCTCTCTATATATATATATATATATATATACCGGTATATATATAAAGTCGGGCCGAACTGCGGTATCCCTGCAATACACACTGCTTCAGTCTGTGAGTATTATACTATCGTTTGTTCAGTTCCTGCCACTGTTGCATTAGTATAGAAGGATGGCCTTCCCGTGACAAATCTGACCCAAAGAGATTTACTGTTGGCCAGCTCTTGTAAAGGTTAATATACAGTAAAGATCCATCCCGAGTCCCTGTTCTATTCTTGGCTCACAGACTC
>NC_136996.1:10631443-10683943 GCF_032717465.1 Coenobita brevimanus
CCACAGCCCTAGTACAGAAAATTAAGAGGACGCAGTAGAGGTCTTTATGACATGCCTAAAATTAAGTGGACTCAGTAGAGGTCTTTCTTACATGCCCGGAACAATTGCTTATGTTGTCAATGTATGTCCCTCTCCCACTTGCTCTTACCCATAGAGATTCTGGCGCACTCACTCCTCTCGCGTCCCCCGTACCTCGCTCTCTCACTCATGTTGGGCTTCTCTCATTTTTCCTCCATCCTTTCCCTTTGTTCTGTGTGTATATTTCTTCTCTCTGCCTCGCCTCTCTCTAATCTCTCTTTTACTCTACTGTTTGCTGTTTCAGACGGGATTGTGTTTAAGTTTTTGTCTCCTGTCATGCGTCCCTGCCATGTTCACTTACATTTGCAGATTTCCTTGATTTTCCTGCCCAGTCTTAACTCCTATTTTTTATCGTTTCCTCGATTTAGCTTGCTTCAGAGTCCCCGACACAACCAGTTTCTGTGACATAGTTTACCAGGTGACGTGTGGAGGTGAATGACATGAAGGAGGACTACTGGGTCTTGGTAGCAGGCTGTGAAGCTTATGCCCAGAGTCGGAAACATAAAAAAAAAAAAAAAAAGTCACTCCCACGACCAGTCTCTCAGCCAGGCACTCCCACTAACAGTCTCTCAGCCAGTCACTCTCATCTACCATTTTCTCACTCATTCACACCCACTACCAGTCTCCCACTCTCTCACTTTCACCACCAGTCTCTCCCTCACTCACTCACACTACCAGTCTCCTACTTACTCACTTTCATTACCAGTCTCCCACTCACAAACTCCCACTACCAGTCTCCATGGGAGAGGATGTAGGAACTTATTATTAGCGGGGCCTTCATCATTACCCTTTATGCCAACCCATCCCACTGCCAATCCCAGTCAGTTCATTCACATTCTTTTTCCCCTTCATCCTGCTTCGCACACATCCTCTCTCTGCTCCCCTTCAGCGCCTGGAAGGGCATGTAGGAACCTGTAATTCGCAAGGCCTTCCTGTTTGCGTCTGCCCGAGCTTTAGAGGAGCCAAGATCAGACCCTGTGCAATTGTGTGGGTCGCCGGCAGCTTCCTCTAGGGCGTCGTTCCACCTGCAGTCCAAACACGTAATTACCTACCTATCCAACCCAGCCCGCCCCAGCCCAGACCTGCCCTGTCCACTCCAGCCCTCTCTCCTGCCTGCCCTCTTGCTTAATGCCCCTCTGGCTTTTCTCTCTCTCTCTCCAAACACACATATACGAGCACACGCTGGCCCGCGAATACACACACATGCATACATACATACATACACACACGCGTACGCACACAAACATACACACGTACGCACACATAAACACACACGTACGGACACAAACACGCACATACGCACACATAAAAACGCACGTAAGCACACATACATACACTTAAACGAACACGTTCTCTCTCTCTTTCTCTCTGTCTCTGTCTCTGTCTGTCTGTCTGTCTGTCTGTCTGTCTCTCTCTCTCTCTCTCTCTCTCTCTCTCTCTCCCCATTTGATATACCAGATGTAATTTTGTAATACACTCAAAGCCTCTTGTCTCTGTTTACTTAGTACATTTCATTAATACTGAATGAATTTGCTTCCTCTGTATTTTTCTTGCAGCGTCGAATAAGCTTATTATATCAAACAATCCTTCTCTGTATTCCTCCAACCCTTCATCCTGTTTCATCTTTTTTTTTTCTCACATCCTCCATTCATCTTATTTCCTTTATTCTTTCTCGATTCCTTTGCGTTTGCCTGAAAGGATATATTCTGCTCACCTCCTGGGAGTTTGGAGCGGCAGGTAGTGTGGAAGAGTTAGAGTGAGCTGCGGAAAGCAAGGAAACAATTTTGGAAAGTACAGTATATTAGAGAGATATATGGTAAGATAAGGAGAATTAGCTTACAAATATCAGTAAAAGGGTTCCTGTGAAATGAAGCCAGTACCTTTAAAGGGGTTGAGGAGGAAAGAACAGAGCAGTGAAGAGTTTGAGAAGTATCCCTTGAAGACTCGAGGAAAGACACTGAACAGGAGTTTTGGGGGTGAGTTATGAGTTTGGTAATGAGTTAGAGGGGGAGATGGGTTATCAGGGGTGCTTGCTGTGGGCTCGGCGGGGGTGTTGGCAAGCCTGGCACACACTTGGCTCGCTGTCAGGGCTAGTACCATGGCCGGCTGGAGATGTGATGGGGGGTACTGTTGGGGGAGGTGGGAGATAGGTTCCTGTGCCATCCTGCAGTAAGGGCTCTCACTCACCCCGCTATTGTGTCTGTGGAGAGTTTATGCATCTCTGCTTTGACGTCACTGCTGGTACTCCTGGCTGCAATAGATCTGGAAATGTTGGCATTCTTGGGGTCGGTCGGAACTCTGTGAGTGTGGTGGTACAGTGAATGGGATGATGCGGCTTTAGATAAGTATGTTACTGTGTTGGTATGGTACGGTGTGACTGGTGCATTAGATGTGGCGATGGCTTTCTCGATGCTGGAATGAATGGGGTGGAATTGATAGAGTTGGTGTTGTGGTAATATATAGTACAATGGTGATGTATGTTGGTGGGAGTGGGGAGGGGGGGAGAGTGCGTTTGCTACTGGGGATGATAACATTCTGGTGTAACTGATGTGACCCATGCGTTAACTGCTTCACCGAGGAACCGTACGTTATAAGAGTATTGTATTATATTCTTACTATCTTTTGACGATTCGATTCAGCTAAAGAGGGAGCATTCGAACCAGACGGGTTGATATAGCCATCATTAATTTCTTCCCTCCCCAAGCGACCTCATAAGTTGAATTAAATGTTTGGCACTAGCAAAAATAAAACAACAAGAAGCGGTGCCAAGGCACAGCAAACCCGTCCCCGGCAGCCATTTAGTGCTGACATTTAAACACAACCGGATATCTAGTCAAAGATGTCACGTGTCAAATTTGGAGCAAATTGGGAGAAAATTGACGATTTTATTCCCATTTGAAATTTTAGGCCCGGCCCACCTGATATTGACCTCCCTACCGCCAACTGGGGGATTACCCCACTGATGTAATGAGGCATATTATAGGATGCAGATTTGAAAGATGCACCTTGAGGTTTTGGTTTCATGTCGATGTGATGAATTTGAAAGGAGTTATGGCGAAAAAACGATTCTCCCCTCCCTTTTTTTTTTTTTAATAGTTTTTGAGCCTAGAGCCTGGGCCTTGGCCCAATTTGGCCCCCAAACTTAATCAGGTGATTAGAAGGTCATATCCAGTCATCCCTGTAATTTTAGTCAAAATCGTACCAGTAGTTTTAGCGTAAAGTTGTTAACAGACAGACAGACGGACAAACAAACACACAGACGAACCGAGTGAAAACAGAACCCGTCCCCGAGCCCCTCCGGGGAGGGGACGGGTAATAATGGCATGATCGCGCCAACGGGGTTAAAAATGGCTACGAAGTCCTGGATGCTGGTGGGAGTAAAGTCAAGAGTTTTTATGTTTATCGTTGCGGTGTGATTGTGTTGTGAGTCCACCTTAACTTGGTGGCGATTTTCACAGATTTTCAACTTTTTCCTCACGTAGCTCAGTGGCAGAAATACTTTCGTGTTGCATTCTGTCCATTGACTTTCAATATGGTGACGAGCAGCATATTATAGGTTTACTCCCTTGTTATTACTAATCATTCAGGAACGAGTGATGACACTTCTAGGCCAGGTTAAAATGGACAGAAAACAGTAAGAGAACTGTGCCCCACTTCGTATAATGATGTGTGCTAAGGTAAGGGTATTTTCCTGTCGTTTTGGTGGGATAGTTGTATGTTATACTCTATCCATCTTAACTAGGCTTAAAATTGCGAAAACATTTTCTTGAATGCTGAGCTGTAACAAAAGATTAAGACTAGTAAATAATGATAGCCCTGAAGAGGTGTTATGGAAAGAACATAGAGCCGCAGCATTGTCTTCTGCCACTGAGCTGCAAAGAATACGATTTAGCTGCAGTAGGACGAAATCTGCGCCAAATAGTGTGGACGGCCTGTGGTATGTTAATGACGCCCCACTTGGTATGATGGCATGTGTGTGTGTGTGTGTGTGTGTGTGTGTGTGTGTGTGTGTGTGTGTGTGTGATGTTCCTACTATTTATCCTCATTTAATGTCACTGCTCAAACTCTGCCTTATGATGCCTATATGGCGCGCAGACTACTCGACGGAGACATCGTACTCCCTCTTCCATAACATTTTTTCCCTAGTGTACCTTAATATTTTCTTGTATGTCATTTATATCTTTTCAGATCGACACACTTTGCACCATTACCTTACAAGAGGATATTATGATACAAAGGGCAAGTAAAAAAAAAATGAAGAAGTGTTGCGAAATCTCACACGTCAGTAAGAATACGCCTTAGTGTCATCCAACAGCCGTTTTTTTTTTTCAATCCCTCTTGTACCATTGATCATCTGTGTCCTGTAATTTACTCATTAAAAGTAATAACAGATGAGGCTTTGAGGAGGATTACTAGCTTCCCCACCACCATGATGGCTTTTGTATTTTATCAGTCTTCCTATCATAAGAATTTTCATTTTTACCTTAAGATAATTCCCCGTAGGAAAGGGACTTGGAACAGTGGCCTTAGTCCCTTCAATACGATATCGACTTCTGTGTGTGTGTGTGTGTGTGTGTGTGTGTGTGTGTGTGTGTGTGTGTGTTTTGTTACAACCAGACAATTTTATTCATCTCAAGAGGGATGTGTGGTAGTGGCGACGTTTAAAATAAGTTATCTTCTTGTCGGTGTTGAATATGATCGTCTGAAAGTAGCCGTGTTTAGTCCTTTGACTGACGTTGACTTCTGTGAGCTGAATATAATACTCCGTCGTAAGCTGCAATAAAGAAGACTTTTTATTCTCAGCCATAATGGTAATGGTAGAGTTTTAACAATTTTGGTGCTCTAGGTTCTTGCACTCAGGTGGCGTCTATTTCTATTAAGTCTGCTCACCATCAGATGATATTTACCTCCGCCAAGGAGGTTATGTTTTACTCCCCGTTTATTTGTTTGTTTGTTTGTTTGCCTGTCTGTCTGTCTGTTAGCAGGATTACTCAAAAAGTTATGAACGGATTTTGATGCAACTTTGTGGAAGGGTGGGCCATGGGCAAAGGAAGAAATTATTTAATTTTGGGCCGGATCCGGACCCGGATCCAGAGGATCCCCCACAATATCTCTAAAGATCTCAATGAATTTCATCGAAGTTTTGTGGAAAGGTGTGCCATGGACCAAGAAAGAATTGATTAAATTGGGGGGCGGATCCGGATCCGGATCCTTTTTAATGGCAATGGCATGGCGGAGGTATGCGCTCTCTGTGTGCTTTCTAGTTCTCAGCTTAGAAGATACTCTTCATAATGAAGATAAAAATATGGGCTATCTCGCCCCTCAGGTTTTAAAAAGATCTTCAAACTTTAATTAAATCGTGTAATGGTGGTGGTGAAAATGAAATTAGAATACGTCACAGTTGTTAAGGGTTAATTATTGTCCGACTTTAATAAAAACAAGATACAGATAAAGTAATCTGAAGCTACAGAGTTAACCACTTCAGTGAGATGACTTACATTTACTTTCTTGCCATCCTCAGACGATTTGGCCCACCTTATGATACGTATTTCGCACTGGAACGGTTAGATACAGCTTTAAACTCCTTGAGTGCTGGAATCAAACTCATTGAACTTGTTGAATGAAATCCGCTGACGGTAGTGCGATTAAAGCAAATGAATACATCAAAAATATAATAATAATAATAGCAGTAGTAGTAGTAATAGTACTACTACTACTACTACTAGTGGCAGCAGCAGCAGCAGTAGTAGTAGTGATAGTAGTAGTAGTAGTAGTAGTAGTAGTAGCAGCAGCAGTAGTATTAGTAGTAGTAATAGTAGTAGTAGTAGTAGTAGTAGTAGTAGTAGTAGTAGTAGTAGTCAAGCCAAGTCAACCAACTTTATTTCGTATCATGTGATACATAAAAAAATTTACACTATTATAGGACACATATATGAATACTGAAAATGAATACTTCAGTACAAATAGAGTTCTGTACTTATTTACATACGGTAGTTTCTGTGTTATGTAAATGGGTAGTTTATATCACAAATCTCTGACTGTAATTGTAGTTTATATAATCTGCATCACTCTAACTTGTTCATGGTTTTGAACCTGGCGTATCCGTACATTTATAGTATCTAATGAATTATCTAATAGGGCAATGTAATAGGTTTCTCTAAATAATGTTAATAATGGTGGACCATTGTGGCCAGAGGTAAGAAAAAGAAGGAAATCATCCAAAGATAATATTATTTTTCCAATTAACTGGTTTAAAATATCTAACCTGAACAAATGCTAACTAGTGTCTTATTAAACGCAGCTCTGCCGCCTTTGACACACTGTGGTTGCATACAGTTCTGGGTAAGTTATAAATCTTTTTTAAAGCACTGACACATGCATTCTCAAAATTTCCAAAACACACACACACACACACACACACACACACACACACACACACACACACACACACACACACACACACACACACACACACACACACACACACACACACACCGCTCGCTGGCGCAGTGGTAACGTTCTCGCTTGCCATCTGGTAGACGGGAGTTCGCGCCTCGCTCAGGTTGCGAAAAGTTTCACTGACGAAGTGGGTGGTTACTGTCCCCCTTGAGCAAGGGGACGGGTGTGTGGGTGTGTGAAGGTCACAGCCTTGCCCTTAGATCGGACTATATGAGCTCTCAGCTCCCTTGCGGGAGGGTAAAATGCTGACGATCACGACCATCAAGTGATCCTGACCGACCCGGTGAATTACACATTGTAACATATTTTTTGTGTCCCAAAGATATAACCATAGCCAGGCATACAGTATGCTTAAAACAAATACAGTATTGTCTGTGAATTACGATTTTTACATTTTCTAACTACTGAGTTAAGTTTAGCAAAATAAGACTATAGTCTAAACTCAGTCTCATAATTGTCTGAAAAGTTATCTTGTCTTTTATGGCCTAAATACTTATATTTTTTCACTACCTCATACTGATTCAAATAAAGGATACCTTGTGCTTGTTTTTCATTAGATTCTAATATCACAGGTTTTGATTTGTTTTTATTGACCATCAACTTCTAATAATTCATTTTTGTTCAATAGAGTTACATAATTTTCAAATATGCTCTTCAGTATCAGCTAGCAGTGTAGCATCATTTGCATATGCAATTACGTCTACTCTGTTTACCCCAAGGCAGCAACCTATATTTGTACTTGTTATGGCCATAATACAATCATCTATATATAAATTAAAAAGTAAAGGAGAGAGAAATCCTCCCTGCTTCGCTACTTTATAGTGCTATACTTCGCTTTGTTTCCATTCCATGTTATTTTTCCATTTTGATTCCTTGAATATCGCATTAAAATTAACACTAAGTTAAGGGGAACATCCCTCTAATAAAATATGGCCTAATTTAAAATGATTAATTTCGTCAAATGCCTTTGATAAATCCATAAAAGGCCTAATGATCTCTTTCAGTGAAATATAGGCATCTCCTGTAGATATACATTTACAAAATCCACACTGGTTTGAATAAAAAAATGCTTCTTCTTCTAATATAACGAAAAAGTGTAATTCTAAAATTTTTAAAAGACAAGAAGAAACCATGATACGCCTGTAATTAGCCAAATTTTCTGGATTACCCTTAAGTATTTTATTATGGGAGTGACATCACCCTTCAACATCTCCATTGGTATATATCAGTGGTAAAAACAAAAATTGATAAAATGTGTTAAGATACGTAAAAAGTCTACAGATGTATTTCTAAGTATAAAAGAATGTAGTCCATCATGACCTACGCCTTCATTTATTCTTCTGATTAACTTCATTAGTCTTTCTACTGATATGCTCACACAAATTTTTCTATGTTTCCATATTTAATTTAGTTTACTAAGAAAAGGGTCCTCTTTATTACATTTTTAGTAGTAGTATTTGCTGTAGCAGTAGCTGTAGTAATGGCAGTGATAGTAGGAACAGTGCAGTAGTAGTAATAGAAGCCCCAGGGTCATGAAATGTGAACTCAGTAGAACGCGCACTGAAGTTGCCCTTCTCCTGCAGCCCATTATCATCCTTTTGGGAGAATAGGGAGGGAGCTGAGGGAAGGTTTTGTAAAGGATCAAATAAGCCGCCTGGTTACATCAGTGGCACCAGATGAAAGTATCTACCTATCACACCACGTCATCGGAGTGTGGTGGTTCACTAAAGGGGACGTCATCGTACTGAATGGAGAAAAATATTGCTTATTGACCGAGTAAAACGGAATTGTTCACCCTGTTTTGAGTTGATAATTGTCATTACCTCATTTTTTTCTGCCTGAGTAGCTCCAAGTTCATCTGGACGTGAACCCAATGGACTGCAGGCTGCCTATCTCCTGCAACCCACCAACTTCCTTTCGGAGGATAGGGAGGGAGATGAGGGATGCTTGTATAACCGAGCAGCCCGGCCATATAGCCATCGATGCCACCACATGAAGGGCCCCCTCTCCAGCCCCAGTTAATATTCCTGGAGCGATAAATATTCCTACATTCACCTCCTGTTTCATTTCCATTTCCCCTCTCTCGCACCCTGCCTGCCTTATCTTACCAGTCTCAACTATCATGACCTTTCATTTCGGCCTTCACTCACCCCCAGTATCATTCCCTCATACTCTTTTTCACTTCACACCAACCGCTTCAGTACGATGTCTTTCTTTTATTCTAGTTTTGAGCATTCTTGATTTAGCTTAGGGGAGACTTCATAGCGGGGTGATTAAAGTCTGCCTCCATTAAACCGTACAGGATAATGATACAGTTCCTAGTAAATTTAGGCAACACCAAAATATCTTACTTGACTCCGTATAAACCTTTCATAGAGTAAAGGGAAACTCTCGTTGCCCTTCAATCCCATCCCCAATTCTACAGCCTCTCTCCACTCCTTCCACAACACTCATCACCGCTTGCTTCACCTTTCACTTTACGCTCTCCATTGCCTTAGTCAATTTTCCCCCTTGTTCTCACTCCAAGCTCTCTGCTGCTCTTATTCCACTCACTCTACAGGCCTCACTCCACTTTCTCTGCCACTCTCATTTCACCCGCTTTGGAGCTCACACTGCACTCTGGCCACGGCTCTCACTGAAGCATCTTCACAGTTCTCACTTCACTCTCACCATTACTCATTCTCCAGTCTTTTAACTGCTTTCACTGTAATCGCTCCACTGCTCTCACTGCACTATTTCTAATGCTGACGCTGCACAACTTATATCCAGTGCTTACTCATACCCTACTGCTCCTTATGCTCTCTCACTCCACTCTTTCCACTGTCCTCACTCCACCCTCTCCCTTGCGCTCACTTCATTCAGACAACACCCAGCTACTCACACCTCTGTTTACTTCCACGTTTTACCCCTCTCACCACCACTCACACTCACACCCCAACTCCCACTCACATCCCAGCTCACACCCCTAGTCATTCCATTCACATTCGCACCCCACTTACAACACTCCCACTCGCATCACTCATGTCCCACTCATACATCCCACTCACACCCCCTCTCACGCCTCTACTCACACCCCAGCTCGCAGTCACTCACCCCCCAGCTCACACCCCCACTTGCACCATTTACAATCGCACTCACATCCTCATTTGCCCCGACCCTCTCGCCCCCACTCACACCTTCACTCATACTACCACACTCTCCCCCTCCACACACCTCAACTCACAGCCCCTCCTACTCCCACTCACATCTTAACTCACAGTCAACCCAAACCCCCACTCACGCCCCCACTCACACACCGCCAGTACGCCCATCACACTCCTACTCTCTCCAAACCCACTACTCCCAACTCCACTCACACCATCACTTCCATTCCCACTCCCATCTTAACTCACAGCCCACTCACACCCCCACTCACGCCCCCCCAACCCCACTCACACCTCCACTCACACCCTCACTCACACCTCCACTCACACCCCCACTCACACCCCCACTCACACCCCCACTCACACCTCCACTCACACCCCCACTCACACCTCCACTCACGCCCCCCCCAACCCCACTCACACCTCCACTCACACCCTCACTCACACCCCCACTCACACCCCCACTCACGCCCCCCCAACCCCACTCACACCTCCACTCACACCCTCACTCACACCCCCACTCACACCCCCACTCACACCCCCACTCACACCTCCACTCACCTCCACTCTCTACGTCCTCTGCTTCTCCCGCAAGTTCGTAACAAAAGCTAGAGTTGGCTCGCCGCCAGGGAGAGAGAGAGAGAGAGAGAGAGAGAGAGAGGTGGAGGAGGGGGAGAGACATGGAAGGAGTGGGTATGAAGAAGGAAGGGGAGGGGATGGGGGAAAGAGAGCGGGAGAGGATAGGAGAGAGGGAGAGGAAGAGGGGGGGGGCAAGAGAGGGGAAGAGTAAGAGAAAGGGGATGACACTAGAGCGAGCGTGAGAGAGCGAGGGAAGGGAGAGAACCTGGGAGGACTGGAGAGGGGATGAAGAAGAGAGATGAGAGGGACGAAGAAAGAATGAGCAATAGGTTCGATGAAAGATGGAGATAGAGAAAGAAGGAAGAGAGAGAGAGAGAGAGAGAGAGAGAGAGAGAGAGAGAGAGAGAGAGAGAGAGAGAGAGAGAGAGAGAGAGAGAGAGAGAGAGAGAGAGAGATGGGGGGGAGAGGAGCAGTGGAGGAGACAAACAGACATGGAAGGGATAGTGTGGGAGAGGAGTGGGATTAACAAAGGAAGAGGGAAGGGATTGGGAAAAAGAAGAGGAGCGTATAAAAAGAGGAGACAGAAACAAAGGTGAAGAGAGAAGGGGAGTGTGAGAAAGAAAAAGAGGTACTGAAAGAGGGAGGTGAGAAGAACAGTAATGTCAGGAGGCAGTGGATGACGGAAAAGCTGTGGGATAGGGAGCGATGGGCTGAGAGATGGAGAGGCAATGTAGGTGAGAAGAAGGGAGAAAAAGCCGGAGTGAGAGTAGCAGTAGAGATGGGAGAGAAACGAGCAGGATGTGAGAGGGAAGGGTTGGAGAGAGGAAGAGCAATAGCCAGAAGAATGGTGTAGAAGAAAGAAAATGTGAGAGAGAGAGAGAGAGAGAGAGAGAGAGAGAGAGAGAGAGAGAGAGGGGGGGGGGAGATAGAAGGACAAAGGATTACAAAGACCAGTACCTCAAAAGGCCTTACTATCCATACCGAGGAGGTACCATGGATGAAATTACCAGGTGTATGTTGTTCCTGTAATAGTGAAAGAAAAGCTTAGCAGTAGTGAAGGTTCTCTCTACTCACCTTTCCCACCTACAGTGCGGTCACTAAAAAGAAAATACTTAACGTGTGAGAATAAGACAGGGACATGATATTTATTCCCGACTCCTCCCCGGAGGGGCTCGGGGACTCGTATTGCTTTCACTCTGTTTGTCTGTTTGTTTGTTTGTTTGTTTGCTTGTCTTTCTGTCTGTCTGTCTGTTAACAATTTTACGGGAAAACTACTGGTGCGATCTTGACTAAAATTACAGGGATGATGGGCTATGACCTTCTGATCACCTGATTAAATTTTGGGTCAAATTGGGCCAAGGCCCAGACTGTGGGCCCCCAAAATGTAAAAGAAAAAAGTGGACAGGTAAAAATCGTTTTTACGTCATAACTCCTTTCCAATTCGCCATATCGACATGAAGCTAAAACCTAAAGATGCATCTTTCAAATCTGCATCCTCTAACATGCTACATCACATCAGGAGAGTCACTCCCCAGTTAGCCGTAGGGGTGCCAATGACAGGTGAAGTCGGTCCCAAAATTTCAAATAGGCATAAAGTCGTCAATTTTCACTCGATTTACTCCAAATTTGATTTGTGATATTTCTGACTAGATATCTTGTTGTGTTTATACGTCAGCAGTAAAATGACTGCCAGGGACGAGCTTGCTGTGCCTTGGTACTGCTTCTTGTTTTACAAGATTTTGCTTAACCCTCTTATCAGCTGATGTATGGTATTTAGGAAGTGGCAATTGCCTCTCTTGATAGCCAGGTCTAGGTATTGCAGGTCTTGTATGGGAAAAATTACTTACTTCATCTTGCTGGAAATGCTTCATGTCTCTTTTCAACCTGTGGTTCTTCTTAGTGTTCGTATTTACTCTAAGTAGATGCTGATAGACCATTTTTTCATATCAACGACGAATTTTTAAAACATCAGCTGTCCACACAAATGCTTAGTCTGTAACGAAAAGAGGCCCAATGCTTGCAACCTTTTCTGATATTTCATACGCCTGATGGGTGAAATCAGTTTAGTAGCCCATGCCTGGACTCACTCAAGCCTTGCAATAACGTTCTTCAGGGTCAGCGACCAGAGCTACCAAGCATATTCCACATGTGGTCATACAAGAAAATTATGCAAAGAGAGGACATTTGCCTTCTTTATCTAAACTGCCTTTTTATATAACAAAGACCTCTTTTTTATGAACTTTTGGGAGGCGTTCAGTCTTTCTCCATGTCAGTACTGCTCACAGCACATCAAACGAAAAGTAGTTGGTTTCTGGACTTGCCTAAACAATGTGCATCACCTTGCACTTCTGTAGACTGAACGGCATTTTCTACCCTTCAGACCACTCCTCCATCACAAAGAAGTTCATGTATAATACCTCTGTTTTTCTTTGAGTGACGAAACTTTACCTCCTGCTTTCGTATCGTCAATAAATTTTGCAGTTCAGCTGGTAATGCCCACTTCTGTACCACTGACATTAAAGATATATAACAATGGACCCAGGACTGAATCCTGGGGCAACCCACTTGTAATTGACATCCAGCCAGAGGTATCTGCATTGGCTACTTTTTTGCTAATCAGTCAGCAAATTCACAATCAATCCAGCCATTGCACCCTGAATTCCCAAATGCACAAGATTTAGTCACTATGCTCTGATGAGGTGTTTTAGGAATAGGCTTCTGAAAATCCAGATAAATTATGTCAGATGTCCAGCACAAATCACACTTAGAGAATATGCAGTAGAAGAATTCTAACTAGCCATAATCGAACACCACTGCATAAAGCACCCTGTGTATCACGCAATAACTTATCTGATTTTAGATGATCTAAAATATATACTGTCTACAGCTACACCATCTCCTATCTTTCCTACCACAGCCATGAAGCTAACTGGGTGGCAATATCTTAGACAATGGTGATATCCTCTTTACATAGATGGGTGTCACATTTGTTTTATTCCACTCCAGTTGAACTTCTTCGGTGCCCAGCGATTAATTGAAAATAGCAGCCAGGAGAAGAGCTATCTGCTAACACAACTTCTAACAGGATCCTTGAAAGAAGAGTGCCAGAACAGGGAGATTTGGGGTGCATCGTTATTAGATAGCCTGTTGGACAGTTCTGTTTCGTTGCACTGAAAATTCTTCAAGGTCAAATCCTCTTGAATAGTTCTTGGTTCAGGGATGTCACCTCCTGCCTCTTAAGTGAATCACAATGAAAAGCAGAAATTTAAAAGGCCTGGTATCGCACAGTGAAACTTTCTCTAATTCCTATTGACATCATCCAGTGGTTCAGTCTTGTTTCTGGTGCGTTTATAATTTGTGAACACCCGAAGAACTCCTTGGAATTCTACTTACAAAGGGCTGCTCTCAGGAATTCCTCATCGTGGTTTAGCCCTGCCTACAAGCGACTTCAACCCCTCTGAGAGCAAATGTAGTTACCGTAGACTGTTGGACTTTTAGTGTCTATGAACTTGAGATACACGACCAGTCTCTCCACATTTGTTAGCACTGTATCAATTGCGAACATTTGGGTTAAGACAAAGGTTGTCCAGTTTGCTTCGAGGATATAAACATTATTTGCTGTGCCATAAAATGGTCTCGGCATGAGCACCAGGATTCATTCAAACTTTGCCTCATTTCCAAATGTATTGCGCACACTCACTCCCAAAGGCCACAGAGGTCTGCTGTCTTTATGTCAGGTCTACTACCTTACTGTAATTTGAAGTGAGGCACACGCAGTGATGATCACTTCCCCTTATTGCCTCAGCGGTGACTGAAAATATGTCGGCCCATTAGCACCTGGGTTCGAATCCTGGTGCAAGTGACTGGTGTCTCTGGACTCATGTTCATTCACCCTCAGTAGGTTGGTAGGTACAATGAACACCTAGTGTAACACCAAGGAAGGGGGGAGGGGGGAGATAACTCTGATAACCTGGACAGGGCAGTGGCTTTACATCCAAGGATGGTAAGTGAATAACCCACCACAGATTCAGTGGCCTGTGTTGCACGGATGAACACATCGGTTAATCGCCTCATGGCCTCTGTCCCACTTCTTTACTTCCTCTTAATAGTTCGTCTACAGTGAAGCTGGAAGTAAGATTATCCTCAGTATATAACCTTTGTCCCCTTGAAGGCTCGGTCACCTTCTGGATCATGAGACTTCATGTGCAGATAGATTAGCTTTCTTGCCTTTACGTTTCCTTTTTATTTATTTTTTGGTCACTTACCTTGACAGCTGAAGCCCCCGAGGACTGATATAATTTTCGCATATCAACTCACTAACCTCGTTATATAGTCTAGCATCTTCATCGATGAAGTGGTGAGGAGGACAGTAGACAGTAATGCATCTGTAAACATCCAAGCATCCGAGAGAGAGAGAGAGAGAGAGAGAGAGAGAGAGAGAGAGAGAGAGAGAGAGAGAGAGAGAGAGAGAGAGAGAGAGAGAGAGAGAGAGAGAGAGAGAGAGATGGGAAGGTTGAGCGGATTTGTGGGGAAAAATGAGATGAGAACGAGATTGGGTGAGAGGAAAAGAGTGGAAAAAAGAGGGAGAGAAAATAGTAAGGAGGAGGACACGAGAAAATGGTATTGATGAGAGGTATATCGGTGAGTGAGAGAGGTCAGCGAAGGAAGCAGATGGCAGACAAAAGAGTAGAGAGAAAGAAAGTGATGAAGAGAATATGGCAAAGAGGAAGTAAAGTGCGAAGAGTTATAACAGCGAGAGAGAGAGAGAGAGAGAGAGAGAGAGAGAGAGAGAGAGAGAGAGAGAGAGAGAGAGAGAGAGAGAGAGAGAGAGAGAGAGAGAGAGAGAGAGAGAGAGAGAGAGAGAGTACTTGGAAACTGGGAGCGAAGTGAGACAAGAAGGGTCTGGGAAAGGAAGGACGATGGAAACGGAAATGAGTTGGAAAGGGAAAGGTGTGCGAAATGGGCAGTGAGTGTGGGAGGAAAAGGGAAAGATGTGGGAAGGAAGAATAGAATAAAAAGGGAAGGGAAAGACTCCTAGGAAAGGGAATGTGTAGGGAAAGAGAGAGTGCAAAAAGGGGAATGATAAGCACAGAATGACTAAGAGGGAGGGAGAGTGTTTAGAATGGAGGGATGAAAGGAGAAGGAAAATAAAGAGAGAGAGAGAGAGAGAGAGAGAGAGAGAGAGAGAGAGAGAGAGAGAGAGAGAGAGAGAGAGAGAGAGAGAGAGAGAGAGAGAGAAACCAAAAGGAAGGGGTAAGGAGAGAAAGGACGAGATTAGAGGGACGATAAGGAATGCGTATTACGGATGAATGTAAGGAAAGTGCGAGAGGGGAAGTGAAGGTAGGGCGAGAGAGAGATTGGGAGGAAAAGAAGCGGAAGAGAACAGCGAAGACAAGGAGATAAGGAGCATAAGATGGAAGGTATGGAGTAAGGAGAACTGTAAGGAAAGGAAAGACAAAGAAAGAGGGAAGAGTATAAAGGGAGGGAAATAAAAACTGTGAAGACAGAAAAGGCACGAGAAGAGGGAAGAGTGTGAGTAAAAGGAAGGGAGGGAGAGTGGGGACTGTAAGGAAACGGAAGATATGAAAGATTAAAGCGTAAGGAGAGGATGGACATGGAGAGAAGGGAGAGGAAGAACAAGAAAAGGGGGAAGATAAAGAGAAAAGGAGAATGTATGGAGAGTATGTGCAAGAGGAGAGGGAAAAGTGTAAGGTGAGGAGGAACATGAGGTGAGAGGAAGAAATGGGAAGAGGTGGGACAAGAGAAGGGGGAACACAAGGAGAAAGGAAGAGTGAAAGGCGAGGAAGTGTAACAGCAGAGGGAAGATAGAGAGATAGGGAAGGTGTAAAACAAGGAAAGGCAAGAGGGGAGGGAAGATAAGGAGAGAGGGAGAGTGAAGAAGAGAGGAGAGGCGGCAGTGAGAGGAGCCTTTATGTCCTCAGAGCTACCTTCTCCTCCTTCTCCCCTCAACTAGCCGCTGTATCTTTCTCTCCCCCTCATCTCCCCTCGGTCATTAAGCCCCTTCTCTCCCTCTCCCTTCGACCACCCAGCCTCCGACTTTCCCCTCTACTCCCCCTCTCCTCCCCCTCTCCGGCTCTCTTATATTCCCTCTACTCTTGCCTACATATACCGTGGAGTGTCTCTCCCGTCACTACTCTTCCTTATTCGTCTACTTCAGTGGTTCTCAAACTATGGGTCGCGACCCAAAAGTAGGTCGCGAGAGGAATTTTGATGAGTCGCAGGGACATAGAATAGGCCTAATGGTTTCAGTGTATTTTATTTACGTAATTAATATTGTAATTATCCTTATTACATGATTAGTATATTCATAATAACTACGATAGGTTATATATTGGTTTCTCTCTCTCTCTCTCTCTCTCTCTCAGTTTTATTTTTTTACCCTGTGGGTCGCGAAGTCTTGAAATATTGCAAATAAGATCACACACTAAATAGTTTGAGAACCGCTGGTCTACATTCACTCCAGCTTTATTTTTAGCGCATCCTCTCTTTCATCTTCACTTCTTGCTTTTTGTTTTTTTTCATTGTCATCGTTCTTTCACTTCTCCTTTCTTCACTTACCAAGCCTAGCCTCCTGTTACCTCTTTGTTTAGTCTTCGCTCCTCCCACACCTTCTCTCTCATCTCAGTGCTATAGAAAAAAAAATCCTCTCCTTCCTCCTCCATGCACACCTGTATGATCAAATCCACTGCCATTCTCAGGGTTTGCAAACTATTTGCTGCGACCGATAATGATTCTGTTTGTTGGGTACATAAAGTGTCTTTAGTCCGTGCAATGACAGCAGTCTCAGATGTTACTAACGCAACTCCATTCGCTGCAACCTTCTGTGAGCCTCAATCGATTGCATCATCAGTCTTTCTTCATACTACGGGTTACTGCGTCATCCCAAATACCATGCCTCCCAACATCCTCCTTTGCTACACGCATCGCACCATCACAATAAAAGCTTGTGACTACCTTCACCACACTCCCAGCTACGTCTGTTACAACTGCCGCACATCTACAGTCGCTCCATCTCTTACAACATTACACCAACCTCAGTCATGTCTCACACATTTTTTATAATTGACGTCATAACTTCTCTCACCTCTACCTAATATCCTACTATCAGTACAGCCACCATTCCTCTGAACGCATAGCATCACATATCTCATGCATAATCACTGCTATTCACCTCTTCGACTATTTCCACTGGCAATAGGTCTTTCACAACAATTAAAAGTGCACCCAGTCTCAAAATTAGTCACGTAAGTCGTATATCCAACTGTCACAGCATTCACCATCCCCTTTAACAACCACCAACACAGAAACCATGCATAATCACTACCATTCATGCCGACACATATTTCAGTTAGTAGACCTTTCATCACAGACATTAGTGCCGTCCAACATCCTGTCATCATATCACTGCCTACCACCATCGCCACCACAACAACAACATTCGTCACCACATCATCAAACGTCACCACATCAGAGCCACATCTTTACCACCCCATCTCCACACCAATACGTTAACAACTCTAGCACATCATCCAGCACCAGCAGCTCCAAACACACCCTTTTTCCCACTGTTCCCCATTACAACGCACTCTGTTTTATCCCCCGCCCACCACACGCAAAGCACTCGCATTTTTCACCCCTCATTTTCCATTAGGGACATACGCACGATTGGCGGTGAGCGCAATTTACCCCTAACATGGAGCAGACAACTAACCAAATCCCTGCTTTCTCTAGAGGATAATGACCGGCGTGGTATTGAGCGGCACCCTACCCTCAGTCCCTACGCACACACATGGAGAGAGAGGGAGAGAGAGAGAGGGAGAGTGGGGGGAGGAGGTGTTGTATCCATGTGCCTCTGTTTCCAAGCTGATCGTGGGCAGGAAGAAGGGGGATGTAGAGGGAAGAAGTAGATGGGGAGAGAGGGAGAAGAGAGAGCAACAGGAGTCGCTTTCCCAAATCTCTATTTCCCTCTGCCTCTGACCTCCAGTGATTGAAACGCAATATGTCCACGCATCTTGAATGAACGGCTTTTGATTTTGCCTTTCTTCTATTTTTTTAATTGAAAAAGCGAAAATTTTGCAGCCTTCTGGCCTTTTGGTTTTCTTGTTTTGCATAAAGATTACAAGAATCAAGGGAAAGAACATGAGAAACAGGAGGAAAAAGGAAGAGGAAAAAAGAAAAACAGGACGACATGAAAGGGAGAAACAAAGAGGGAAAGAAAAAAGAAGAAAGAAAAGGTAATGTAGAGAGGGAAAGAGGGAAAATATATAAGAGAGTGAGGGGGAAATGACACAGAGATATGGGATGTGAGGAGGATATAAGAGACTGAGAAAAGGGAAGGGAATGTTAGGCAGAAATGAAAGACGGAAAGAACAAACAATGAGGCAGGAAAAACAAGGGAGTAAGGAGAGGGAGAAGGAAGGACGTAGGAAGGGGAGAAGAGACCAAAAAATAAAGGAGTGAGTGACATAAACAAGAAACGGGGGGAAAGAAAGGAGAAAGAAGGTGGAGATAAAAGAGAAAGGAGGAATAATAATAAGCAAAAAGGGTACAAAGAGATAGACGTAGTTAGGAGAGATGAAACACAGGTGAGAAATTAATGTCATCAATTAGTAACGAGAGGGCAGGAGAGCAGGTAATTGGAAAGTATATGATGTGACTGATGGAAAAAGGGAAATATTTTGGCACAACAAATATACAGGTAAACAAGAGAAAAATGGTCCTATTTATCAGGGATTTCAATCAATTAGCTGGAAAAACAAATCTATGAAGCTTTAAATATTTCAGAAGTCGTTTGTTTCCCCATTATTTCATAAAATTCTAGTTTGGTTGTGAAGTGTATGGTAAGTGTGCGAATGAATGAACCGAAATGCAGTTCACGGCTTAAGTTCAAGAAACCATGTGAATATGAAAGCAAAAGTATAGTAATGTAGAGGAAATACTTTAGATGAAAAAGATTGGATGAATAGATACATATGAAATAGGAAAATGATATGAGGATAACGGTGGATACAGGAAATGAAAGATTAGAAGATGATGAAGGAAAGTGACAAACATTATTAGGAAAGGACTAAATGGCAAACGATAGGTGTAAAGAGAGAGAGAGAGAGAGAGAGAGAGAGAGAGAGAGAGAGAGAGAGAGAGAGAGAGAGAGAGAGAGAGTAGACAAGCTGGAGAGAAAGACCAGATGAGAGGCTAGAGACATTGAGAGGCAACTGCAGGAAAGGAAATGGTTAAAAAAAGAGTTAATGATAAGAAAGAGGTGAGAGAAGAAAGGCAACGAAAAGACACAGACAAACGCGATCGAACGGAGAGGCTGTAGAGGGGAGAGGGGAGGCGAAAGAGGGTTGCACAGGGGAGAGAGAGAGAGAGAGAGAGAGAGAGAGAGAGAGAGAGAGAGAGAGAGAGAGAGAGAGAGAGAGAGAGAGAGCGTAACAAAAGAAGATACAGCAGAGAAGAAATCTGTTGGCGAAAGGGGAGAAAGGTAAAAGGAGGAGAGCCAGAGGGGAGAGGGACTAGAGGGAAGCAGGAGGAGGCAGCATGGAAGAAAGCAGGAAAAGAAGGAAAAACAAATGAGTCAAACTACGAGGATCAAAGGAGCTGACAGGAAAGAGCAGGCGAGTGGGGGGGTGGGAGAGAGAGAGAGAGAGAGAGAGAGAGAGAGAGAGAGAGAGAGAGAGAGAGAGAGAGAGAGAGAGAGAGAGAGAGAGAGAGAGAGAGAGAGAGAGAGAGAGAGAGAGAGAGAGAGAGAGAGAGAGAGAGGACGCCACTGATCAAGGGAGACAATAAGAAAGGAGAGGAGGCAAAAACTGACAGAACGATACGCCAGTGAAGACAGAAAAATAAGGATAGTGGGAGAGATGAAATGAGATGGAGAGATTCGGATCGAGGGAGAGATAGATGAGTTATGATCAAGAAAGAGATAGAAAGAGAAGATAGAAATGATTATTAGGGGAACAATAGAACAAGAAGACAGAAATTGTGGTCTGGAGAGAGATAGAACTGGAAGACAGGATTATTAGGTTCAAAGGAGAGATTAGATGAGGAGACAGACAGATTAGGAAGAAGAGAGAAAATGAGAGAGAAGAAATTATGACAAAAGGAGAGGTAGAACTAAAAGAGGGTGAAATGATGATCAGGCGAGAGTATGGACGAGGAGACAGAGACTAGGATCAGATGGATTGATAAAACGAGGATAGATAAGATTAGGATCAGGGGAGAGGCAGAATGAGGAGAAAGAGAGGTGAGGATCAAGGAAGAGACAGAAATTAGAGCCAATGGAGAGAGAGAACGAAATTAGGATTAAGTAAAAGATAGAAAACATGAGAAAAAGAGAGAAAAAACAGACAACGGGTAGACAGATTATAATTAAGGGAGAGACAAAGAAATTATTGATCCAGGGAAACAGACAGTGAGGAAACAGGAGAACTAGGATCAAGAGGAACAGAAAAGGTCACAGAGACAGTGACAACAAGAGACGAGGCGAGGTGGCAAGCTTTGGCGTGTTGGCTTGTGTCTGTGGTTGTTATTCCAAGGTGCCTTCTGTCGCTACACAGGGATGGTGCGAAATAAGAGAGAGAGAGAGAGAGAGAGAGAGAGAGCATAAAGCGATATATCAGAGGAGGTGTAGAGAAAAGGATAAACGAGAGAGAGAGAGAGAGAGAGAGAGAGAGAGAGAGAGAGAGAGAGAGAGAGAGAGAGAGAGAGAGAGAGAGAGAGAGAGAGAGCATAAAGCGATATATCAAAGGAGATGTAGAGGCAAAACAAGAAAAAACGAGAGAGAGAGAGAGAGAGAGAGAGAGAGAGAGAGAGAGAGAGAGAGAGAGAGAGAGAGAGCATAAAGCGATATATCAGAGGAGGTGTAGAGACAACACAAGAAAAAACGAGATAGATAGATAGATAGATAGATAGATAGATAGATAGATAGAGAGATAGAGAGAGAGAGAGAGAGAGAGAGAGAGAGAGAGAGAGAGAGAGAGAGAGAGAGAGAGAGAGAGAGAGCATAAAGCGATATATCAAAGGAGATGTAGAGTCAAAACAAGAAAAAAACGAGAGAGAGAGAGAGAGAGAGAGAGAGAGAGAGAGAGAGAGAGAGAGAGAGAGAGAGAGAGAGAGAGAGAGAGAGAGAGAGAGATGCCTATGTTAGTCCCCTGCAGTTGCTATATAGCGACAGACAAACAGATACAAACAGAGAAGGGAGGGAAAGGAAGACCAGATGAGAGGGATGAGGTGGAGCGGAGAAGAAAACAAAGAGAGACGAGGAGATAGAAGAGAAAGACAGACGCAAGGAGACAGCAGGTGTAGAGAGAAAGGGAGATAACAGAGGGAGCGAGGCATGAAGATGACAGGAGACAGAGAATGGAGATAGACCTGAAAGACAAGGAAACAGAGGAAGTAGGCAGAGACAGCAGAGAGAGAGAAGAGACAGACAGACAGACAGACAAACAGACAGACGGACAGACAGAGAAATAAGATAAAAGGGAGAGAGGTGATAACAGAAGGTGTAAATATTGTTGTGCAGGTGTGATTGTTATTCCCAGGTGCGACCTTCCGCTACGCCCCACCTGGTGTCACAAAGCGTACTCATGCCCACCACCTTTGTTGTTGCAGTCTTTCCATTTTGTATTTATTTTGCATTTTATTCTTCCCAGGGCTCAACTTTTGCATCCTTTCCATTTTACATATTTTACTACTGCAAGCGATTATGTTCTCGGTTGTGGGTCATCAACTTTTTTTATACTCATGTTTTCTCATGATGATTTAGTCAGTTTTGTCCTCCCTCTCTGCCTATACATTATATATCCTACTCTTGCTATCCACATAATTATTCAATATATGATTTTGAAGCTGGAGGAAACTTGTAACTTCTCTTTTCTTTCCTCCATTCGATTATATCCTGTTTCTTATATCTAATTCGTGCAAGCTACACACGGTATCTTGTCAGTGGAGGCGCCTTAGTTCTCTTTTAATTCCAGTAATTTCTTAAGATTTTTATATTTTAAAATTGCTGTCTCTACACGATCTTGTTGACGGCTGTGATTCCAAATTCTCCCTCTTTTCTGTTACGCGCCAGAACATCACATATATTTTTAGCCTTGTAACTCCACACAAACATGCTGCCGGCTGTGGCTCGTGACGTCTCCCTTCTTTTCACTCTTTTGAGCTCAGTCCGACGACGTATTATATAATTCTTGCCGTCATCAGAGGATTATTCGTTCTTTTGTGAGAGTTTTTGAACTAGAGAGGTTACAGCCAGCCTTCATTAACCTCTTCAACACAAAATATCTTTCCTAAGTCGATTAATGTCTTCTGGAGGTAACAGAAGTAAATAAGACACGAAACATCATAAGAAAGAAATGGATGGGCTATTTCATGTCTTTTTCTCATCTCTTGTTTAAGGTGAAACTTTTAATGGTGTTTTCTTTGTCTGACCTGTTTCTGTTGTGTGTACTTGTTGACGTGGATAGGGAATGTCTTCGTTCTCTCTCTCTCTCTCTCTCTCTCTCTCTATGCAGATACAGATATAGATATAGACAGACATAATATATAGATAGATAGATAGATAGATAGATAGATAGATAGACAGATATAGACATACACATGGTGTGTGTGTGTGTGTGCGTGTGTGTGTGTGTGTGTGGCTTTCACATCGTGTTCTGCGTAGATGTCCATAGTGCCACGAGCAGTGATAGTTTTACTCAGAGGAAAAATCAATAAATCACGCTGTTGCCGAATTGCGTTTTGCCTTTTCCCTACAGTTCTTTTCTCACCTTGTCCTTCACTGTTGCAACTCTTTCACTAAATGGGGTTGTTTCAAAGGTCTCCAATATCGTTCGGTAATAATAATAATAATAATAATAATAATAAGAAAACCATCGAACTGTCTTAATAAGCAAAGATTTTCAGGTCCCGACATCACCATACGTTCTTCCTAAGATGTCAGTAGAAAAACAGTTAATGTTCGCGTTTATTATTCTATATTATAATTTTTAGGTAATAACTGTATTTAAAATAAAAGGTGTACTGTTGTTTTCTTTGTTATGCTTGTTCTTTTCCATCATACATCTGTTATTACTAGTTTCTCTCCACAGTTCTTAAAAAGTTGCAAATGATGTGGTTATAATTCCTTTACTCATTTTCTTTTTTTGCTCTCGAGTTTTCTGTGCTTCTTATTCTCGTACAATAATCAGGATGTATTGCTATTCCAAGTAATGCAGTCTAAGGGAAGTTGCCGCTGGATGATGCCGATTCTTTATTTGATTTCAGCGATACTTTTATTTCATCTGAACTTTTTCATGTCTGGTCCAACCGTAACATTTTTTCTTTTTCTTTTTTTCATGGAAGATTGAGTGATCGAAGCTTCAGTGTTTGCATTTTTGTATGCATTTCGTGTTCGTATTCTGGTCTTGTTTCTTTTTCGTGTCTTCAGTGTGTTGCGGTTATGGCGGACACAAATTTGTCTCAGTTATTTTATTATTTGTTTTCGTATCTGGGTCGCGTTGTTATTTCGTATATTTTCGTCGTTGTTGTGGCTGTCGGTGATACTGGATTGCCATTCATGTTGCAAGGGCTCTAATGAGTGTTGCACGTATGGCGGGCCTTGTTGCCGGGCGGTGGGGAGCTGCAAATATGGCAACGCCGCTCAATGGGGACTTTAGACTGAAAGGGGGAGAAGCGGGGAGAACCGACGAGGGGCGATAATATGGGTGCGAAGGGGAAGGGGTAATAATGGCGGAGATAAGGGAAGATGGAGAGCAAAGCTGGAATCGAGTTTGCTGATTAAAAAGGGGATGTGAAGTGTTATGAAAGGGAAAGGTGTGGAGAAAGCGTCTGGGTGTGTGGCGGAGAGATAGTGGATTGATTGGTGGAGGATTAAGTGAATTTGATTGAAGGGGGTGGCTGAGGTGATATGAGAATGAAAGAGTCATGCAAAAGTTAGAAAGTTTTTATCAGGTGGACTGAAAATGAAGAAGGAAAAATCTGGAATGCATTTTCAGATGGAGTGATGGAAAGAGAGAGAAAATGAAGATTGGGTACATTTGAAAGGTTGGTATTAATAAGATACTGATAAATGTATGGGGTTAAATACGTAAAAGCGAAATGCAAATCCGGTGAAATATTAAAACCTTACGATGCTTGTACATGTATGTAGCTTACGATTCATACCGATGACATATGCAGAATCTGACACACACAAACATACCCATGGCATTATTTAACTTTTTTTTTTTTTTTTTTTTTGCGCTGCTCAGTGTAAACCTCTTTCCCATTCGTACTTCGCCAGCATAGGGAAGGGATAATTCTGACTACCACTTTCTGTTTGAGGGAAAAGTTTAGCCCTGTGAACCTTTAGTGGCATTCAACAGTTAAAGGTGGTACTTATAAATGAGGGTAACAAAGATACAACGATGGAGAAAAAGTTTAATAGTACTAGGACATCCAGCTGTCTCATTTAGTCATCTTTTACGGTAAACTACTCCTTTGTTCATGAGTTCCTCTCATTCGTGTATTCACCCTGCTAAATCATATGCCGGTTTCACACAGGCATCCAGACACATAATTTATCATACATTTACCATGGGTAATTATATGCGTACAACTACCCACTCACACATCCCACTCAGTCCTTCCCTCATTTTCTGTCCCATGCCACTCTATTATTTCCCCACACGACTAAAGACTAATCGATATGTAGTAAGAACACCCTCGCTCATGCAAATGCATCAGTCCTGTATGAGACAGCCCTAGTATATATTTAATATGGACGGTTGGTATTAACGCCACAGCAGTGACATGTAGAGCTGTATGGCACGTAGGAAGAATGCTGAGCCTCACGGTACGGGTTGTTAGGCTTATACCCAAGTCGTGAACATACAAGAAAAAAAAAAAAGAAACTACCGCACTGAGTCGTCTACACACATTGCCTAAGCAGTAATATGACAATTTCAGTCGTCCATTCTCATTATCCAGTCTTTCACCACTCATTCGCTAAGTCATTTACTCACTCATCAATTATCCAGCACTCCATTCCGTCTCTACTTCACACCCCATCACCTCGCCCACTGTGAGCCAGCACCCCTTGTGACCTCTTCTCTCCCACTCGCTCGTGCCCTCCTGCAGATGGCCAGGCTCCACCGACGTGACCCCGCCCTGGCCCCCTCCTGTGCATGATATCGGAGCCACTCGGGAATTTGGGCGTGTGTGAGTGAGATTAACTTAGCTTTTCTGGGAGGCGGAGGCTTCAGGAGGGAGTCACGTGCCGGCCCTCGCTACTGAAGGAGGGATACGAGAAAAAACGACGATGGCTCCTCTTCATTCGTATTCCGGAGTGAGCGAGTGGGAGCGCAAATTTAGTTTTCTGTTGCACTGGGGTTCTTTCTCCTGTCTGGTTACGAGGATGGGGCGATCATCGATTTCGATTGAAGGATGACTGGAGTGTTCATGATACCACGTTACTTTAGTTTCATTCAGTGATGCAACAAGAGTGATTCACTGAGATACTAGTACCAGTCTGAGTCCGTGTATGCTTGGTTCCTTGTACCTTTACGCAAATATACATAAAACAGACAGGTAAATATTTTCGCTCCTAAATGTAGCAAACCAACTTTAGTTGAAATCGTTTATCTATAGAAAAATTAGAGTCCTCAACCAGTACTCCTAGACATAATTTATAGACCCCATTTTCCCAGTTATTCCTACACCACTCCCATCGATTGCGTAGCCACCCATTTTTGCCCGTTAAGTGCGATCTTTTTGTTTTGAATCATATACAGTATGCGGTATTTTGTTCTGCTTCAGTCAAATCCTACAAAACCTGTCCTTCTCTTATGCCTCAGAATTTCTGGCATAATAACATTTTTTGTTGTGCTGTTCCTCGTAATTTTCAGTCTGATAATTAACGAACTCACTTTTACTGTTCTACCTACTTATGCATCAGTTTTCTGTTTCAATACCCTCTGTTCTGTATCTTTCTTAAAGGAAATTAGGATTCAGGTAATAATATAAAGAAGACTTTTCTCACGAAAATATAATTCCATTCTATAATCTGATAATATATTGTGGAATGATAACATAGCACGACAGGTGTTTCCAGCTAAGAGATGAACTGAACTATCAGTAAATGTATGTAGCCATGAGTAAAAGTTCGTCGACCCTCCTCTGGCGACTGTGTGCTTTGTATGGTGCAATATGAGTTACTTTTATGTGCTAACAATACTAAGCACACACACAAAGAGTATGAGAAGGCAGGATACTCTCTGTCGTATGGGTAGGAAAAAGAAATTTGAACGACAGGCCACAGTACTGTCAGTCGATGAATTTTTACTTATGGCTGTTCCTAACCCCTTAAATACAAGACGTTTCTTGTGAGCTGAAAGACATCATCTTACTGTACTCACAACAAAGTGATCAAGTAATGGCAGATTTCTTAAAAGGCTGATGTTTCGCTGAACTACAACAAAAAGAGAGCATCATAATTAGTAACTTGAAATTTATAAGATCATCCAAAGTTACTCAGTGAAGTCAGTTACTACCACGACCAGCTTTAAGCTAGTCACAAAAGAACGAATATTGTGTGTGTGTGTGTGTGTGTGTGTGTGTGTGTGTGTGTGTGTGTGTGTCAGAAGCAGCAGTGAGAGTAAAAGCCTCGCACTCCTTAAGATAAACAAGGCAGCATCTACGGAGACAGGTTAAATCACAACTGACAGCTTCCATCCTTGTGCTCAGTCCTGCGAAGAATGAAATGCAAGGGGCCAAGAACGCGGAGGCCTTGAATATAAAGAGAGTAGGCGAGGCAGTGTATGGGGCTGGCAGGGACCACACGGGTTTGTTGGCTCTGGTCAAATACTGCTCTCGTCGCCTTCAAACACTCTAACTTTAGTGGCTGACTTAGGTAAACACGGCCATACAGGACAAAATTTACAGTAACAAAGAACGGTCAAAACATCAACGGTACACACACATACACACACACACAGACACACAGGGAGCCTTTCATTCTGACGGCAGCACACTTACAGCCTTGTACATATTCGGATTAAGTGATGTAAACGAAATGTGATCAACGATAATGATCAGTCAGCACCGTACTCCTGGAAGCAGAATACCATATCCAGTCTAATTAGCTGCCACATCCTTAGTTTTACATTTTTTTATTTTTAACACCTAGCGAAACAAAAGTCTTACAACGCATCGTTCAAATGGATTAAGTTTTCCCACAAGTTTTCTCTCAACCTGTAGAAAATGGTTTTGTGTTACTGTACACCTATTTTCATCCAAGAATGTATGTGACATGTATAAATAAATGAAAATACAGTATAAACAAAAACCATGGTTTGAATTAATGTGAGTTATTTTAGAAAATTCTGCTTCAAAAAGAGAAAGCTAGTGTGATTTAAATAAAGAGTAGCAATGGTGAGAGAAAGAGAGAGAGAGAGAGAGAGAGAGAGAGAGAGAGAGAGAGAGAGAGAGAGAGAATGCTCGTGTGTGTGTGTGTGTGTGTGTGTGTGTGTGTGTGCGTAGTAACAGAAATTAGGGGAGAGCATCAGTAATAACGAGCAGAGGGAGAGAACCACGTGGAGAGAAAGAGGGGGAGACGTAGGGAGGGGGGAGGGAGGGGGGGAGAGGGTAGGGAAGAACGATGAAAGAGGAGAGGAAAATACGGTGGCGCGAGGAAAATATTTGTTGATGGGAGACATAAGAGAGAGAGAGAGAGAGAGAGAGACAGAGACAGAGAGAGAGAGAGAGACAGAGACAGAGAGAGAGAGAGAGACAGAGACAGAGACAGACAGACAGACAGATAGACAGACAGACAGGCAGACAGACAACAGACAGGGGGAAAGAGGGAGGGAGACAGCTCATAAGAAAGAAAAGGGTGAAAGAATACACCGAGGCATCGAAGGGGAGACAAAAAAAAAAAAAGAGGGGAGAGCTGGAGGTAGTGAGGGGAGACAAGAGATGGGGGAGAGAGAAGAGGGAGGAGTCGGGGAGGGGCTGAAGGAGAGGGGAGAGATGAGGGGAGGCAGATTGAAGAGGGAAGGAGTGATATAGGGAGGGTTGAAGTGGAAATGAATATGAAGGGAGTAGGGAAGATGAATAATGAGAGAGAGAGAGAGAGAGAGAGAGAGAGAGAGAGAGAGAGAGAGAGAGAGAGAGAGAGAGAGAGAGAGAGAGAGAGGGGGAGAAATGGGAAAGCGATGGGAGGGGAAAAGGGGGAGGAAGGGGTGAGAAGGGAGATGGATGGCTGACAGGGAGGCGAGGGGAAACGAGAGAGAAAGAGAGTGAGAGAGGGAGAGAGAGAGAGAGAGAGAGAGAGAGAGAGAGAGAGAGGTGGCATTGAGGAAGAAGAGAATGGAAGCGAGACAAGACAGCGTGGAGGAAAAGAGTATGAAGGAAGGTAATAGCCAGGAAGAGAACGAGAGAAAATGAAGAAGAGGGAAGAAGTAAGTAAAAGGGAGAGGATATAAAGAAGCTGAGTGAAGTAATAAGTAAAGGAGAAAGAAAGGAAAGGAAAGATAAAAGTATAGACGAGTGGAGAGCGAGAAGCTATGAAAAGAGAAGAGGGACGGATTGAGAGGAGAGGAAGGAAGGGCAGATGAAGGAGGGAGAGAATGGAGGGGAAAAAAAGAGGAAAAAGGAGGGAGAGAAGTACTGGGGGAACAGAGGAGGGAGATTTTATGAGGGGAGGTGACAGGGGGAGAGTAGGTGCAATGGCTGGAAAGAGAAGGGAGTGGAGGTGAGGGAGCAGGTGAGTCTGAGGGGTGAATGTGAGGGGTTGAGAGGCGAATGTGAAGGGTTGAGGGGTGAATGTGAAGGGTTGAGGGGTGAATATGAAGGGTTGAGGGGTGAATGTGAGGGGTTGGAGGGTGAATGTGAAGGGTTGAGGGGTGAATATGAGGGGTTGACGGGTGAATGTGAGGGTTTGAGGGGTGAATGTGAGGAGCTGAGGGGCGAATGTGAGGGGTTGAGGGGGTGAATGTGAGGGGTTGAGGGGTGAATGTGAGGGGTTTAGGAGTGAATGTGAATGACTGAGGGGTGAATGTGAGGGTTGAAGGTGAGGGACTGAACTGTAGGTGAGGGAGAAGGTGACGCTGGAGAGGTGTATGTAAAGTTATGAGGTGAATATTAGGGGTGAGGGTCACGCTGAGGCGTGCAGGTAGGTGAAATATAATTGTGAGAGATGAGAGTGAGCATGAGGAGTAGGGGGTGACGCTAAAGAACGAAGGTGAGAAGTACCGGTAAGGGTGAGGGGTGCAGGTAACAGGCCAGGGGTAAAGATGGTGCTGAAAAACTAAGGTGGGGAATTATTCTGAGGGATGACGATAAGTATTAGAGTTGATCCTCTCTGATTACTTTTTTTTAAATTTTCAGATGATTTTATTCTCCTTGGACAGTCTTTGACCGAAGGAATTAAGTAATCTCCATTCACATTCTTAAAACTACAGTCCCCTTTTTCATACAGCTGCCCTCTGAGCGACTTTGGGAGAGATGTCTCGAACTGAAGCGATTAATGAGAGATGAGAGTGAGTCAAAAAAATGAAGAGGACGAGACAGGAAATGATTATGGAGCTGGAAATGTATGAGTGACTGGAAGAGCTGAATGTGAAGATGAGTGTTGAAGATGATTATGGTGAAGCAAGATGGGGTTACCAGGAAAAGGGTGAATTATATATGCGATGTCTGTGAGAGATACTGTAGAACGGTAATAAGAGTCCATTCATTTTAAAACAACCTTATTCCTTCATAACCATATCACTGAGATGATCTTTTTACACTATTCTTGCTACCTTCATACGATCTGTTTAACGCTGGAGAGACTTTTCAATCTGAAGAGGTTAGATGCAGCCTCCAGCATTCCCTACAACGCAAGAGATCTTTTGTAAATAAAATACACTCACCTGGATGTAGTACGAATACAATACAAATGACTTCCTCGGGTTAGGGGGGTTCAAGTTATTCCACCTGCGCAAAGAAAGCCTAACTGACCAAACAGATAGGCAAGTGAGTAGAATGGCAGAGAGGTAAAACAGGAAAGAAAACACATTTGCGCGTGTAGCCTATGTGCCTTTAAGCTGAACTGCCGACAAGGAACATCTAGCAACAGATAATGAAAATTGGGGAAGAAGAGGGTGGAGGTGAATCTTGGAAATCACGATGCTGGTAGAGAACTTTAAAGATAAACTATTGGATGGTTGGCCCTGGAAGAAGAAGCAGACCAAGAACAAAGCAGACTGGCAAAATGGGGAATCGTTAGACTATAATAGCGGGATGGGGAACTGAGGAGTGTCGAAGTGCCTGGATAATTTTTCCTAAGGCTTCTCCTAACAGGGAGCATTGTTAACTAGATGGACAGGCATATAGATAAATTAAAGAAATGATGGGGGAAGACGACTTAGCGTGGCAGAAGGGAGTATTGATTGGAGGTTTGGAGGAGTTTTTGTTGCGGCCACCTTGGATGGAACGTGGTGTTGGTCGTCTTCCGACAGGTGGAGAGACAGATAAGGAAAGTTTCGTCAGTGTTCTTCGAGATAAAGAGGTCTCGTTAAAAAAAAAAAAAAAAAAAAAACTACATGACTATTTGATCTCGCGATAGTCAATGAAAACCAAACAACCTAACCAAAATATTTAGTGATTCTGAGTGACTGTTGATTCTAGTGTTTAATTTTTTCCTATTTCTAGTATACTTCTTATTTTTCACCAGTTAAAGACTGAGCCATGTTTTAAAGAGAATAATTTAATTCTTTTTATTTCACTTTTTGAAATACTTCTACTATCCTCATTATTCTGAAAATCCTCATCTTAGACTCATTTTATCTCAACCTGTCTAGAGTTACCAATCTAGAGTTGCTGCCATTTTCTGCTTGGACTTCTCTATCTTTATTACCAAACGAAACAGGTCTGTTATCATTCGGTCATTTTGAAGACCTGTTATAACTCCTCCCTCCCCTCCCCCTCCACACCACTACAGCCAGCACCAGTCGAAATGGGAAGTCAAAATATACCGAGATTCTTTTATTCTTATTATGTCTGTCTTATATAAGTTCAGCCATTATCTGCTAGGATTTCATCTTTCTTATACACCATTACCACCACCACCAAACAAAATGTAAAGTTAGTATATTTTCTAATCATTTTTATGGTCAGATTGGTCATTAATAGGATCCAGAAATATCATCCATATTTTCCCCTCCCCACCACTACCACCAGCATTTTAAATATGAAGCCATTATATTCTTTGATTTTTATGTTCTTTATGAATAGATTGGCCATAAATAGGTTTCAGAATTAACTACCAGAAATATCCCTCACCCCACCACCAACCCCACTACCAGTCAGAAAGGGAAACAGTTACGGTGTAGCTTCCGACTAATTTTTATTTTATTTCGTTTTTTATAATTCTCAGGTTGGCCATTAACAGAGCTCAAATTATGGGTTAGTATTTCCCCGTCTTCCATCATTCCACCAATCTAGGGTATTGTATAGCTACTCAGATTTGTTTATATATATCTTTAAACCAACAATCGGGTTCATATTAATCTTCTTGTATTTCCCCTTCCTCCATGACGAACTGAAATGTGTGGTGAGAATCCTTGAGGTGATGCTGAAGGCGGCAGTTGTCGATGAGGGCATCACCTGGCCGTCACCACCCGACTAGACCCTTTGTTGCACACAGATGGAGCAGCAGTCCCTCTGTCCCTCTCTTTACCCTCGTCTTTGCTCTCTTTTTCCTGCTCTTTACCTCCTCTTTGCTCTCTTTTTCCCGCACCTTACCTATTCTTTGCTCTCTTTTTCCCGCACTTTACCTATTCTTTGCTCTCTTTTTCCCGCTCTTTAAATCTGCTTTGTTCTCTTTTTCCCTTCTTTATCTCTTCGTTGTTCTCAATTTTCTGCACTTTAACTCTTCTTTGCTGTCTTTTTCCTTTTGATTTTTGTTTCCTCTTTACCGTGTTTTTTCATGGTCCTCCCTCTTGCCGTCCTAGTCTCTCATTTGTTTATGTATCTTATCATCTGCTTTTTCCTGTCATTTCCTTTGATCCTCTTCTATTTTTCCTCTATTATCGTATGTTCAGATCTTTCCCCATTCGTATTTTCTCCATATTTTCTATTTGTTGTTACCCTCCTCTCTTAGGCGCTTCATTTTTTTCTCTCTCTTTTTTTTTCGTCAACCTTTCGCTCATTAAACTTTCCCATGTCATCCTTTTTTCTCGATATTATCTATTTCCTCTGTCTTTCTTCCCTTGCCTTTTCAGTGCCCTTTTTTGTCGATATTGTCTCTCCTCACCTGTCTATCCCACTCTTTTCCCTCTCCTTTAAGGTCCTCCCTTTTTTCATTATTTTTCTGTCCACTATCGCCTACTTTTCCTGTATCCTCTCGTGCCATCCCTTTCCTGTCCGTCTGTTTTTCCTATTCTGTCTCTGACCTCCATTTCTTCTATCCTTTTTCTTGCTCGTCTTGTCTTTCTAATATTTGTTCCATATCAACTCCTTTGCCTTCCTTTTCTTTCCTCTATTTTTCCTTTTAATGTTTACTATATACTACTGTCTGTTTTCTCTCTGATCACCTTGTCTCCAGTTCCCTTTTGTGGGCTTTTCCACTTATTTGCTTCTGTTTTCTGCCCTTATGTTTTCTCTACCCTCCCTCTCAGTCACTACCACTTCCCCTTTTTATTTTTACTTCAATCGCCTCAAGTTCGTTTCTCTCAATCATATTCTTTATCTCACTTTTTTCCTGTTTTCTCGTGTGCCCTTCTTTTTCTCCTGATTTACCTTGGTCCTCATTTTCTTCAAATCCTTACTCTTCTTTGTCGTCTGTCTTGATATTTGCTCTCTCATTTCAACTCATATTCCGTTTGATTATGTTTCCCTATCGGTACCGTATGTTTCCGTCCCTTACTTCTTTTTCCCTAACCGCTTGTTTCTCGTATCTTCTTTATCTCCTTGCTCATGTTTATCAAATCATTTTTTTTTCTAATCTGTCAGTTAATTCTCTTTCCCATTATGTCTGTTTCTCTTATCCTCTCACTGTCCTTCCTTTCCTTTCGAGTCTGTTTTCCTTACCATCTGTCAGTTTTTTTCTATCTATTTTCTTGTTCTACTTTGTTCTCGATTTTGTTTCTTTCATCATCCCTTTCTCTTTTTCTCACATCTTCTTTCCTTTGCCGTCTGTTCTTCTCTGCCCCTCTACTATTTGTTACTCTCCTGTTTCTCTCGATTACTTTTCTCCCTTACCGTCAGTTTCCTTTCCTTTCCCTGTCTGTTTCCCCCGCTTTATGCGTTTTATGTTTCCTGATTTTCATCCTCTACTGTCTGTTTCATAAACCCTGTCCTCCCCTCTGTCTTTCTCATGTCTTCGGTTTCTCGTATCTTCTCTTTTCCTTTCTTTTTTTCCTCCCCTACTGCAAGGTTTCTGTTCCATCATTTCTCTTCCTTTACCGCCTGTCTCTCTTCTCTCTGCCTACCTATTTTCTCCGTCCTTTCTCTCTCACTACTCTTTCACCATGCCTTCCATTCCCTCTCCTTTCCTCTCTTCTCCTGTCAGTAAAGCAACATTCTTTCTGTCGCCACATTTTCTCTTCTCTCCTTTTCCGCCGAGGCATTCATTCCTCCAGCCCTCTTTCGTCAATTTTGTCTTTCCTTATCCTTTCTCCCCTTTCTTCCTTCGACTGATTTTTTCCTAACTCTCTTTTTATGTTCATCGCCCCTTTTCATTCTCGTCGTATGTCCATTCTTACTTCAGCTTTTCTCTTCATGTCTATTTTATCCTTTCCTTCTTTCTTTTCATTCGCTTCTTTCTTTCCCACGTTGTCTGTTTCCCTTTCCCCCTATCCCTTGAATTCTTTCCTTCCCCTTACCCTCTTTCATATCCTCTCTCTCTTCTTTTCCTCTTCTTTCCCGTTCATTCCTTCTCTGCCGCTACCTCTTCTGAGTCTTTGTCTTCTTATTTCCTCCTCGACTTACTTTCCTTTGGCATAAAATTCACCTCTCCCTTGCTCTACCTTTCTTGGCCGTTGATTCTTTTATGTACCTTCCATGCCCCACCCCCCCCAACGCTTTTCTCCTCTTTTCCCATTTTCTCTCCCTCCATCTCCGATATTTTTTCTCGCCCTAATGTCAATCACATCTTACCGTCCCATCCTCTCTCTCTCTCTCTCTCTCTCTCTCTCTCTCTCTCTCTCTATCTCTATGTATATGTATCATCCTCATCCTCATCATCAGCCATTACAAGTCCACTGCTGAACAAAGGCCTCCCCCAACCTTCTCCATGAATTCCTTGACTGAGCTAATCTCTGCCACATTTTCCCTGCAAACTTCTTTATCTCATCTCTCCACCTCCTGTCTGGCCTTTTTCTGCTTCGCTAACAACCTCTTGGTGTCCAGTCAGTCAGCCTCTTGCTTCATCGGTTATCCCTTCTTCTTCGTACATGGCCTGCCCATCTTCATTTCTGTTCTTTTATGACTTCTATAATGTTTTTGACTTAAGTCTGCTCTCTCACCGAAGTTGATCTTTTCCTGTTTCTTAAAGATATTCCCAACACTGACCTTTCCATTGCTCTCTGAGAGTGGATTAGTTTTATTAGTTTATTTTCTATCGATTTTGTTAGTTTCCAGGTCTCACAACCGTACGTCAAAGCTGGAAATACACATTCGTTAAATTCTTTTAGATTCATACATATTGGCAAGCTAATTTTCGTAATGTCTCTATGTTTACTGAAAGCTTTCCATCCAATAACTAGAATGGCACTCAGTAGAGCGCATACCTCCGCCAAGGCCCAACTTGCAGTTCCTTTTAATTCAATCAAGTCTAATAATTCAATACGGAAAAAGACTACCCCCCTATAAAAACATATTTAAATCCACTGGATCCGGAATTTTATATGGATACTCGCCACACTGTTTACATTCGTAGATACCAGCATCCTAAATATGCTTTATATTTTTCATCAAGATCCATGCATTATTCACTGAAAATTTTCCGAAAATGTTGAAAAACACCCTGTCTCGCAATGTTAAAAATGAAAAAAAATTCCAGGATCCGTACCTTTATACGGATCCACACCAAAATTTAATGGAGTCTATTCTGGGCCAAGGCCCATTCTTCTTACGAGTTTCATGGAAATCCGTCCAGTAGTTTTTGTGTAATCTTGCTCACAAACCAACCAACCAACAAACAAACAAACGGACAGGGGTGAAAACATAACCTCCTTGGCAGAGGAAATAATGCATCCTTTTATTTCGCTATCATGGTCTTTCGTTAATCTTAGTGTTTGCCCCAAGTAGCAGTACTCCTCGACTTCAAGATTTTCTTCGCATATTCTGATGACACTCTTTGGTGTATGTTGATTAAACATTGCTTTAATTTTACTCCGGTTCATCTTTAGCCCTACTTTGAGACTCTCTCTGGTCAGGTCATTAAGCATTTATGTATGCATGTGTTTATTTCTTACCGAACTTTATTTTTGAGGGGGGGAGGAGGCGCTTCTCTATTCAGTTCTGTACCTTCTTCTTCCGTGTTTTTCTTCCTTAAACTTATATCCCTACTATTTCCATTCCCCCTCTTTTCTTTTCTCTTTGTCGCCTCCCTCCACTCCTTCCTTTGGTCACGGGTACCTCACCGTGTCCGCCAAGTCCTGCCTTTGCTCAAATATTTTTGCTGTCGTCGGTAATTGGAGTTGCTTTTCCTACCTCTCTGGTGTTTGATGTTTTCTTCCCTCACTCTATCCTCTTTGTCGGTTTGGGCTTCGTCATTTTTTATATTGTTTATAGAGATGTAGGTGTTTTATGTAGCTTCTGTGCATTATTCGGAGTTTTTCCTATAATTTAATTAGGCTCTCGGCTTTGCCTTTTCTCTCGATCTCTTTTCAAGGAATGTTGTCCTCATTTCTTAATTTTTTTTTTCTATCTCTGCCTTCGCCACTGAATCTTCATAACACTTCAACCTGCCGTTCTTGTATTTAAGTGTATCTAAGAAACAGAGCAAATGGAAAGGCCATTTTGATAACTGATGAATGGAAAGGGTAAAAACAGACATGCCTAACTTTCTGTGTTGATCCTGCTTAGCTTACTCAGCTGCTACTGGGTTAATCATGGTTCAGCACCAAGTTTCGCAGCCACGTCATCTTTCAGCACCAATACACTCGCGGAAGGCATGTGCCTCAGCACCAACACACTCTCCCTCCTCCATGTCGCTCAGTACTGTCGTTTAGCTCCAACACACTCGCCCCCCCTCCACGTAGCTCAGCACCAACACACTCATTCCCTTCACATAGCTCTGCACAGCCACACTCTAGCACGAGTCAGGTTCAGCACCAACACACTCATTCCCTTCACATAGCTCTGCACAGCCACACTCTAGCACGAGTCAGGTTCAGCACCAACACACTCACGCCCACTAAGGGTCGCTCAGCACCAGCACACTGATGCTCTTCACGTCGCTCGGCACTGACACACTCTAATACTCTTCACGTCGCTCAGCATCAACGCACTCATCCCCTCTCGCGGGAGTCGCCACTGTCTCCACCGTCTCATTTTTTTCAGCCATTTCCACCTTCCCCGTGACCCACACCTCCATGTCGATCCAAGCGAGGAGAAGATTGGAATTTTTCCGTCGAGCATAAACCACGTGGAGAACGGCAGGGGTCTGGTTCACCCTCTCTCCCCTCCCCCCCGCTCACACGTTCCACCCTCCTCCGTTTCCCTCTGATCCCTCTCTAGTTTGCATCCTTCTCTGTTTCCTCACGTTCCCCTCCATAATAGTTATTTTTCCTTTGTATCACTGTTTTCTGATTGATCTTGTTCCACACGTTTCGCTTCCTTCTCTCTTTTATTTCCTTCTCCCTCTTCTCGTCTCTGTCCCTTCTCCCCATTTATTTTCTTGTAATTTTTTCACCATGTTTTGCACTTTATTTCTTTCTCTTCTGTTCCCCATATTTTGCTCTTTATTTTTCCTTCTTCCCTCGTAATTTGATTCCTTCTCCCCTTTCCACCTTCTGTTCTCCCTGTTTCGTTCCATTCCCTGTTCCCCTTATTGTGTATCCTATTTCTGGTCCCCGTTTGTTTTCCTTCTCATCTCTTACCCTTTTCGCAGCCTTCTCTTCCGTTACCCTTAATATTAGCCTCTTTCCAGTTCTGTTTTCCCTATTTCCGTTCCTTTATTATCCGTTTTCCCTTGTTCCCCACTGTTTCGCTTTTTCACTGCTTCATAATATCCCCCTTATTCTATGTTCTCCTCTGTTACCTTTGCTTCCTTTTTCTCCCTTTTTTTCTTTGTGTCTACCTGTTCCATTTTCCGTCTTTTTTCCCTCCAGTTCTCCGTTTCGTTTCCTTCTCCTCTCTCTCCCTCTTCTGTTCCTCTTATTTTGCTTCCTTTTCTGTTTCCCTCAGCCCCCACACCCGTTTTCTTTCCATCTAGTCTGTTTCCCAGTGTTCCCCCCTATTTCTTTTCTCTCTCTGTTTATCCCTTTTCCTCCTGTTTCGTTTCTCTCTATTTCCCTTGTTCTTTCTACTTCGTTTCCTCCTGTTTTCCACTTGTTGCCTCCTGTTTCGTTTCCTCTGTTTCACTTATTCCTTCCGCTTCATTTCCTTTTACTCCGCTGTCCCTTTCCTATCCTTTGTTCCTTCATTCCTTGCTCCCCTCTCCTCCGGTCCATTTCTCTCGTTCCTTCCTCTGTTTCCGCCTCTTCTGGTCCCCTCTCCACCATTCCTCTCTCCTCTCTTAGACACTCCAGCGGTCCCTTCGCATCCATTCCTTCGTTCAGTCCTCCCTTCTTTATTCCAACCTTTTTTAACCCTACTCTCTTCCCTTCCGTTTCCCTTCGTTGCCTCGTACTCTTTTGTGATTTACTTTTCTTCCTTTTCCACATTTTTCCCTTCTTTCTTTCTCCTTTTTATTTTACGAGAGGACAGGAGGCCTAGTGTGGGTCGTGGCTCTGCGTTTGTTGTAATAAGTCTAAAGTTCATTTTGGTAAAAGCCGTGAGCCGGGTAGAAAACGAGGTGAGAGGGTAATAGGGAAACAATGGGAGTTTTATCATTAAGCAGATGACACGGGTGCTCACAGGGACATTAAGTTCTTCTCCAGCCCCGGGATATTTATACGTCCCACCTCTCTGCTCTACGTAGGCGTCGGAAGCTGCTTTTGTATTCCTTGCTTCTTGTAATTGCATCGTCCTTCTTTTGGTTGGAAGAATTTGACTCTCAGGCTCATATGACTCAAGCTTTGATGAATAGAACCCGTTCCGTAAAAGCTTCGCAAAGGCTCTTGGGAATTACTCATGAATGAATAGAATAATAGAGCTGTCCTGAACTTGAGAGGGCTTGTGGTTACAGTATTAACATTCAAGCTTCTGCGACCCACTGTCAGCAAAATAAACTCGTCTGACATTAGTGGAAATGATACTTGAACTACCATGGCCATAAAGCGGTTATTAGTAGTTAAATTAAATCGTCCGACGTTACCTGGAAGAGAATAATAAAGTTGTCCCGACCATGAGTGGGTTGACATATGATTAAAAATTTTCACAGCATAGAGTATACATCCAGCTATACGATTCAGTAAATGCTATTGTTAGCACCCTCACTTAAACTTTTTTGGCTAGCTACATGCTGCCATTACTCTTAGTCGCATTTTCTTTCTTTCTTGTATTCTTTCTTTCTTGTTTAATTGTGACAGGCAGTTCTACCCTTCAGAATTAACCGATTCCGATCAAACCTGGAAACAATGCCCAGCCTATGATTTAGTTGTGTCCGTAAGGTTTTGGTTGTCAGATAACTACTCGTTGCCTAGCAACGGCCTGCTTAGCCCCTCCGTGGCCGTGGGTCCGGAAATTGTCGGGACCCAGTGGCCAGATCCGGCACCAATATATATATATATATTTTTTCAAATAACCATCCAAATTGAAGAGAAACGTCTGGCAAACCTGGCAGTGCAATTTTCAGCTTCCTAAACCCATCCTGTGTTTCGCAATGAAGTACGAAAAATTTCGCAAAACGACTGGGTACACGCCGGTGAAAACTATGGCGAGACGTTAAAAAACAAAACAAAACAATGGCAATAAGAAATATCCATATTTTCTCCCCCAGATGATTTCAGTGGTGCTGAAATAGTTTGAAATGACTAGATATTTGTATTACGAACAAAATAAATACATTATATGGGAGGTTTCATAAAAAAAACACGGTACTATATTTTTTTTACAATATTTGATGTTTCTTGTGTTTATGCAAGTATCGATATTATTTCTGTTGTCTGGGTCGTTTAGTTTGTGTCCAAAGAGAGGTGAGATATGGTACTGTATTTTTAGATTCTAACCAGATAAGGGTCCTCCTTTGTAAGTATAGACTGAACCGTATAGCCCCTCTTGGAGCTGGCCATCTTCGCTTTCCGACTTGTCCTTCCATATTTTTCAACTGGTTCATGAGCAAAGAAAATGCGAAAATATTAAAACATGAATATTTCTTACCCCAAATCACATAAACGTTTCTACATGACTTGTATGGCAAATGGCAGGCAGTTCGGTTTTACTCCTTGTTTACCAGCTCAGATGATCCAGGTTTGAGAATGGGTTCGATGGGAAAACAAAAATACATTATATCACCAAATTTACTTTTATGGCAGTCATTCTTTTATCGGGTGGTGGTGGAGGGGGGTAGGGGTGGTGGTGGTGGGGGAGAGGGGTGGTGGTGGTGGGGATGGAGAGGAAGAGATGGCGGTGATCATTTGGCGGCTGATGATCGCACACAAATAATGCAGCCCATCACCGCACCCGCATTCCTTCCCTTTCATGGCCCGACTTCGGCTGGCAACATCTGCAACACGCCCGGGTCAGCCAGGGTAAACAACTTTGCAATTGATCAGAGGGTTTAGGGGGGAGTGGAAGGGAGGAAGAGAGGAGGGGCAGGGGTAGTTAGAGAGAGGGGGGAGGTGATAAAGTGGGGGTAGTTTAAGGGACGAGAAGGAGTTCATGGAGTTCATTGGAGAGAGAGAGAGAGAGAGAGAGAGAGAGAGAGAGAGAGGGTTAACTTCATGGAGAGAGCCGTGGGGGGGGTTAAGTTCGTGCTGTGTTTCCCAAGGCTGTGGTGGTGGTGGTGGTGGTGGAGGAGGGTGCGTGATTTCAGACTCCAGAGTGAAGCTGTTGATGGCCTTTGTGTTGGTAACTTTGGCTCAGGTCCATGTATTTGCAGAATATACGTTTTCATTATATGCTCCTTGGGATTGTTTGATAACCTGATTGTATGTAGATTTCAAGCCTGTAATTCTGGGCCATTTCACTGAGCATACTGTAAATAATTCTCCCTCCTCCGTGATTTTTTTTTCTCAGCCTGTTTCACTCTCTCCTAAGCTAGGGGAAAAAGTGATGATGATGATCATGATGATGTTGATTCTCACTTTAAGTAGCATTATTGAACAGATCTCTATTTGCGTATTTCCGTGTTTGTGTCTTTACCCCTCAATTAAGCCCTTGACTATGATTACCTCTTATCCAAGTAAATACTTGCTGCCTATTGATGAGTATAATTAATTTCGGAGATCCATCATTGTATTGGCCCTGTGAAGGATACCTTTGCCCCCTTCGTTTAGAGAAATTTCTCCTGAGCAGACTAAAATTATTTGATATCACCAAAAACTATTAAATCATCTGAAAGTAGCAAAATAACATGCACAACACGTGACTACAGTGAAAGGACAGACTAAGAAAAAAAAAATGTATTTCAGGTATTGGGTCCGCTCACGTGACACCCAAAAACCCCCCACTGCCACCCCTCCTCCTTACGTATAGCTGTCTCCCGAATGGATCTGTTTGTACGCGAAAGAAAAGAGGGATACATTAGCCCAGATTCCACCCACCTTCCTCTTGCCATTCTCGTCGAAGCGTCTAAAATCTTCCCCATCCTGCTCTCGACTCACCCCTCATCACCCCCCCTCCTCATCTCAGCCACCCCCACCCCTTATCTCCCCTCTCACATCAACCATCCCCACCCCTCTCCCTCACACCATCCATTCCCCTCTGCATCCCCTCCTCACTCCAACCATCCCCATCCCTCACCCCCCTCTCCCCAGTCATCTCCATACCTTCTCCTGCTTCCTTTTTTATGACGGATACTACGTCAAGTGAAATTGCTCTTTGAAAGTCGCGTATAAATTTGCTTGCCTCTGGTGTTTGTTCTTCCCACTAATGTCTTTGTTTGCTTTCCAGGTACCGTTTGAGTTGGGGACGCAGTGAGTACCGGAGGGAGCAGGGCCAAGGCAAGGATGAAAGGAGAGGTAGGGAAGATAGGCAGAAGAAGAGGAATGTAGGTGGAGAGATGGTTGGGAATAGAAAAGATGTTAACAAGAAGGAAGGAGACGTAGGAAAGATCAAAGAAGAGGAATGTAGGTAAAGAGAAGGTAGGGAATAGAACAGATTTTAAAGAGAAGGATGAAGGAGAGTTAGGAAAGATAGGTTGGTGAAAAGAAGTGAAGAGAAGTTAGGAAATAGTGGAGAGCAGTAAAGACCAAGAGAAAGATGAAGAAGAGTTAGAGAAGAGATATAGTTGAGATGAATAAAATTTAGGAGGAAACAGTAAAAAAGATAGTGAAAATATGAATAGCCGAGTTAAAGGGATGCAGAAGTGATAAAACAGTAACAGAGTAAGGTATGAGAAGAGAAACCTGAAAAAAAAAAAGAAAATAAAAGAATGTAAGAAGTTTGACGAGAAGGAGGCAGAAGAAGCGGAGACAAGAAAGACTTGAAAAAGACAATGAAAAAAAAAGAGAGATTGAAGAGATGCTGGGAACATCTGAGCGAATTTGAAGGAAATGAAAAAAGGGAAGGTGGAGAGAAAGGGGGATAAGAAAATATGAGATGAAAGAGAGGGAAAAAGTGGGAAAAGGGTGGCAAGGGTACGGATTTGGGAGGATGAACGAGAGAGAGAGAGAGAGAGAGAGAGAGAGAGAGAGAGAGAGAGATGGGGAAGGAAGAGGGAAGGAGAGAGGACAGGAAGTAAGACAGGGGGAATAAGAAAGGGGGAAGGGAGAGAGGAGGGTGAAGGATGGATTTACGAAGAAGAGGAAACGGGTATAAAGGGAGAGAAAGAGGAGATCGTTGGGAGCGCTAGTTAGAGACAGATAAAAGTAGTGACAAAAAAGAAAAAAAAATGTTGAGGAAGAGGTAAAGTATGGTGTAGTTAGAGAATGATGATGTTGGGGAAGATGGAAAAGTTGATAGAAAGGGAAATAAAATAAACAGTAAGAACAAATAACTAAGAGGTAATTGACAAGCAGGAGCGGCTAAAAATAAGTGATGCAGGAGGAGAGTAAGAACAAAAGACCAAAGGAAATTAATTAAGGAACAGGTAAAGAAGAACCAACCTGGACGAATGATGGAAAATAAATATTGAAAAGGATGCAGAAAAAGTGAAACGGAGAAAGAAAGGGAACCAGAAGAAAGAGAGAGAGAGAGAAAAGAAAACAGATAACCATGAGAAAAGAAAGGGAAGTAAGTGAGAAGAAGGAAGAGAGATAGGAGAAAGATGATGGAAGAGAAGCATGCGGAAATGGAAGAGCAGTAAGTGAAAAGAAGAAAGGATGGGAGGAGGGCGAGGAAAGGTGAAGAATCAAGGGGGGCAGTGAGTAAATGATGGCGGGAGGGAAGGAAGGTGGAGACAGTGAAGGACTTGAGAGTGAAGACAGTGAAGGAAAGGGAAGTGAAGGAGCCAGGAAGGACGCAAGTAATAAATCTCGTTGGAAAGGAGTAGCATTAGGATAAAAATATAAGAGAGGGATACAGAGTAAATGCAGAGGCAGAGAAACTATGAGGTCGAGGCAGAGATGGACTTGAGAGGCTGGTAATTAGACGTTAAGTTCTGAATTAACCACAAATTCAATCGTAAGTCCGAAATTGGAGACGCTATGTAGTGCTGATTCCTTACTGAACAGGTGAAAATTGGAAGTCTTCAGAGAATATGAATACTGAATTAGCATTGCTACTGAGAATTATTATTATTATTATTATTATTATTATTATTATTATTATTTTGTTTATTATTATTATTATTATTATTATTATTATTATTTTTATTATTATCGTTATTATTATTATTATTATTATTATTATTATTATTATTATTATTATCGTTATTATTATTATTATTATTATCATCATTATCATTAGCAGTAGTATTATTATCCCTACCTATTACATACATGGAGACTATTATTTTTGCTGGGATTATTATTATTCCGGCCTCAGAGTCTCGCGACGATTCCAGGAGAACTAGAGACTGCGCAAGGAATCTGGAGGGCCCAGGTTATGTGTCCTGGCATGGGCCATTGCTGATAGAAAAAAATCCAAATCCTTTATGCGCAGTGGAAGGGCTTGTCAAAAAGTGTCATATCAGTATTACGTTGTGAGCGAGATAAGTTGGTCGTGTCTACTAGAGATTACAATGGGACCTGAGCAAGGGATCTGAATTGCCCAGGTTATGTGTCCTGGTGTGGGTAACTGCTGATAGAAAAATCCCATATATCCCCAATGGGGTCAAGGTCATTGTAAGAAACAGTAGGTGGAAGCTATGGTGGTACCATTCTTAAGTGGCGGTTTGGGTGGGGCACGAACCTCTGTACAGTGTTGTCACGTGTTCCATATCCGCTATGTGAGCGGCTCTGATATATGTAATAGGCATCACAATAAGATAAACACATATAATGGTAACGTGTGTATTATAATATATGAAAGAACAATAAACTTATTATGCGTAAAATATTTATACGGCAATACAGAAACGTGGTATAAATATTTTACAGTGTTGCTTAAAAAAAAGTAGTCACTTTTATTGGCTGTTACCGTATTTCTGCGGTTGGTAATAATGTCACAATTATGATTATAAGATAATGTGCAGGAATATAAGTAAAACTATGTCAATTTCTTAGTAAAAAAAAAATAATACATTAAACCCTCGTGAGCGGCAACACTCACACACACCCAGTCCCACCTGGCCAGAGCTTCCTCTATCCTAGGCCTGTTTGGGGACACCTCTTAAAAAAAGACGCGCCAAGACTTTTACCTCCTGGGTGGTGTGGAAATAAAGTCAAATTTACAATATGTACATTATAACGTAAAAGAAAATAACCAAAATGTATCCTAAAATACCACAGACGAGAGAGAGAGAGAGAGAGAGAGAGAGAGAGAGAGAGAGAGAGAGAGAGAGAGAGAGAGAGAGAGAGAGAGAGAGAGAGAGAGAGAGAGAGAGGAGGGGAAGGCAGGCCAGAGGCAGTGTTGAATGCTGCTGAGTGAGAGATGGAGGAAGGGAGGGAACGAAGGGGGGAGAGTGTGATTGAATGCAAACAAATCATGGCGCCACAATAGTGAGGTCATCTGGCGCCATATGTAAAACAATAATATTTTTAAATATAATTAGATATAATAAAAACAAAATAAAGAAATGAAAGCACAAGTTTATGTCACTCATAAAAGAAACAAAATTCCCAAGGGTGACGCACATTTCCCCCCAGGAAAGAGAGAGAGAGAGAGAGAGAGAGAGAGAGAGAGAGAGAGAGGCATCTCGGGTATGGAAAACGTGGCAACACTGTACAGAGGTTCGTGCCCCACCCAAACCGCCAGTTAAAAATGGTACCACCATAGTGATTGTCCGCAGGACAGTTACGGAGTTCTAGTTATTATTATTACTATTATTATTATTATTATTATTATTATTGTTGTTGTCGTTGTTGTTCTTGTTATTGTCGTTGATATTATTATTACTAGTAGTATTAGTATTAGTAGTAGTAGTACCATCATTGGTTTTGTTGTTCTTATTGTCAGTGCACTAACTAAAAGCCTCCTGGAAAACTCAAAATACAAAACAACAACACCATAAACAATGAAAGAAAAGCAATCGGGAGCCGAATGCTAATCGCCCGGCAGAATATGTTATTGGTCGAGTCTATGATTTTGGCATTATCTTGATACCCTGAAGGTTCATAAGATATACTGGTGCTAAAGGCTGGCGATAAAAACTTGTTCATCTGTGGCAGCCATTTTGGTGACCTTGACCTTGACCACGAGTACCCATTTTCGAGCTAGTCCAAGAATTTTGCCATATCTTGATACCCTGAAGGTTTCATGTTGATATATCAGGCCGTTCATGAGATATAATGGTTCTAAATGCGGGCGAGAAAAAGTAGTTGACCTTTGACAGCCATTTTGGTGACACTGGCTTTGACCCCCGAGTGCTCATTTTCGATCTCGGCCAAGATTTTGGCCATATCTTGATACGCTGGGGGTTTCATATTGATAGCTCAAGCCATTCATGAGATATAATGGAAACACACACACACACACACACACACACACACACACACACACACACACACACACACACTGGCGCAGTGGTAGCGTTCTCGCTTGCCATCTGGTAGACGGGAGTTCGCGCCTCGCTCAGGTTGCGAAAAATTTCACTGACGATGTGGGTGGTTACTGTCCCCCTGGGGCAAGGGGACGGGTGTGTGCGTGTGTGAAGGTCACAGCCTTGCCCTTAGATCGGACTATATGAGCTCTCAGCTCCCTTCCGGGAGGGTAAAAGCTGACGATCACGACCATCAAGTGATCCTGACCGACCCGGTGAATTACACACAGAGGCAGGCAAAAACATTATCGCTCCGCCTGCTAGAGGCGGGCTATAATAACCGGAAAGACTAAATCAGAGGAATGAAACGGTGTGTCTTGGAAAAACAGAGCTCTTGTCCCAGCCTGTCAAGGAGAGGGGATTAGTGCAGGAAAGAAAGCGCAGAAGAAAATATAAAAATTCTGGTGAAAAAGAGATTCGGAGGAAATGGTAGGCCCTTATCCTCCCCCCCCTCCCTCCCCAAACCCAAGGAAAAAAAATGTGGTCAGGAAGCAGGGATACGAGATTAGTGTGGAAGATTCGATTATCCCGGAGGAAGTAAAGGAGGCCCAGGGGAAGCGAGGGTGTGAGGGCAGGGATAATTGTAGTTACTGTGTGGGTGCTGTGGGGTAATGGCCGGCCCTTAGTGAGGTTGGGAAGTGGAGAGGCCGAGGTGTTGAAAGCCTGTATAAAAATTGCTTCTATTGGTAGGGGGGATAAAAGAGGGTTATAAATTTCCCCCCAGAATGTGTGTGTGTGTGTGTGTGTGTGTGTGTGTGTGTGTGTGTGTGTGTAGAGGAACCCCAGCTTTAAGTAAGGTTGGTACGGGAGAGAGAACTGGGAATGTCTTGTAGGAAAGTTGCTTGTTGCGTAAGAATGCGAACTTGGTACACTTGATACGTATTGAGCCTCAGAAACTTTATATGTGGGTAGACCTCGAAGGGGTAGAAGAACTAGGGACATTTATTAGGTGATTTAAATGGGAAAACTATCTGTGAAGTGAATCATGAATATTTAGATTATATCGGTGTTGTGGACTTTTTCCTCTTAGCATTGATATTTTTTTTAAGGTTTGCCCCTTTGTAGTTACAGAAGACAGACACACAGATACATGCGTACGTATATATATAAACTCAGGGAGGGAGAGAGAGACAGATAGATAGATAGATAGATAGATAGATAGATAGATAGAGAGAGAGAGAGAGAGAGAGAGAGAGAGAGAGAGAGAGAGAGAGAGAGAGAGAGAGAGAGAGAGAGAGAGAGAGAGAGAGAGAGAGAGAGAGAGAGAAAGAGAGAGAGAGAGTATTCCTACTAATGAGAAGGGAGAAGACATTGAAGGAAAGACAGACAACGGAACGAGAAGACAGAAAGGAGAGATTGATGGAAAACAGAGGGCGAGATGAACTAGCAATAAAGTTTCCAAAAAATAAAGAAGTTAGTAATGACAGAATCACAGGTGAAATCGCTTTACCCTTTCTCGATCGAGACAAGTTTTCTATTTCAGTTAACACCAGACGATTATATTCAACTGAGAGGATATACTGGAGCCTGAGAGAGAGAGAGAGAGAGAGAGAGAGAGAGAGAGAGAGAGAGAGAGAGAGAGAGAGAGAGAGAGAGAGAGAGAGAGAGAGAGAGAGAGATCCGGAAGTGAGAGGCGTGGGGCGTTGGGCAGGAAGGTGCGTATGAATTATCGGGCGAAATTGGGGGAAGGGTGGCCGAGAGGAGACCATTATGACCGATCTCCATGTCCTCCACACCGGCAAGACCTGATGGCACCAGGAAGGGCACCAGCAAGAGGGGACAAATGTCAACTGGAGAATAGAAACAGAAGGCGTACGCAGAGGGAGAAAATGTTAGGGATGAGGAAGCAACGCTAGAAGAGGAATAGATTGAAAAGATGCTTTAGCAATTATCTATACATGCAAAGTCTTTCTAATCTTAAGTCTTCAGCAAATTTTGTTTATTCTGGATGCAGCAAGGATATTTCATTCAGCTGAGGAGAGTCTTTGACAATCAAACGGTTAAAAAGGATTATTAAAAAGAAGACGCAGGAAAAAGTGGGAGACGGAAAAAGGTAAAAAGAAAAGAGGGTAAATGGAAAAGAAAAAGTATGTAAGCGAAATGCCAGATAAAGGAATGTGGGCTAAACGTTTGGAGAATTACAAGGTTAAAGGTCAGAGGAAGGACGTGTAAAGAGAGGCAAAGAAAAGAGCGAAACGTGTTATCGGAGAAACATGAAGGGAATGCCAAGAAAAGGGAAAAGTTTAAAGTCAGAAAAAGAAGGGAACAGGTGAAAATTGTTAGGGGAGAAACGGAAAGGGAGAGATCAAAGAACAGACGACATGTAAAGATGAGACAGGAGAAAAATGAACTTGAGAAAGGAAAATAGTGTAAAGAGGAATAAAAGAAAGCAAACGCTGCAAAAGCTGAGCAATGTACAGTACAAAGCGAAAGAGATTAAAAAAAATTAATAACAGAAATTGTGTCACTGGTCTTAAAAGTTTAAAGAGAGAGTATAAAAGAACAGGAATACATAATAAAGAAAAGTTGAAGTTTAAAATGTGATTGAGCTCTTTTTTTACTATTTCATTCGGACAGCAATTTTTTTGTTTCTCTTTTATGCATCTGCCTCTCGGTTTAAGCTTAACAAGAGACATTAGGATATGAGGGGGTGGATGGAGACTTACTGCTTCTGGAGCTGCTGTAGCTCTATAGTGGCGGACATACATTGTGGGTGCTGGTGGAATGTCCTTTCATAAGCTTGCTTATTCCCACACCAAAATGGTTCTATCGGTGACATATGCAGGCTCTGACACACACACACACACACACACACACACACACACACACACACACACACACACACACACACACACACACACACACACACACACACACACACACACACACACACACACACACATGTAGTGAAGGCAACATTTCGACTTCCACATGCACCAGTCTCCAACAACAACCATTCCTCATTCGTCCTTTGCCAAAATGGGAAGGGGTTACTTCTGGTTATCATTTTCTCTCTCCGCGATGACCCGCTTATGAAGTTAAGTTAGTAAGGACTGGTATACTTGCAGATACAGTTTCTAATACCGTCACCGAAGATGGTCGTTCGATAGCTTAACACAATCGCGTGGAGGATGCAATAATAATGTAGAACACACCTTACCGTATCTTGTCCATGAGGTGATGCAAATGAAGGAGAAGGGAAAACTAGATGGTGGGAAATTCAAAGGTCATAATGGCATTCGTAGATTTTGAGTAGCAGATGAACCATTCCTGCAATAGTGCCTCATCTAGATTATATTCTTGACGCTGCCAGACGGTTTGATTCAGCTGGGGAGAGTACTCTGGGCAGAGTAAAGGCTCTATTAACTCCTTGTGTTCGAAACATTTCTCCTGTGCGGAATAAAATCGTCTGAAGGTTGCTAAAATAAAACGAGAAATACATCACATGACTGAAGAGATAAGTGATTTAAGAATGCTGAGGCGAGTACATAAGGCTTTACAAGAGAGTAAGATTAACAACCAGCTAGTAATCTCTTAATCTAGGACATGATTCAATGAATGTAATGATTTATTATTGCGAATATGTACAGAGTCACATCATTAGCAAATTTAAACAGTAGCTTTTGCTCTTTCACTGGTATTATCACACTTTGGTTTTGCCCTTAGGCAGATAGGAAGCGCTCCACAGCCGCATGTCGTGCAGCTGTGCAAAAATATATAATGCTTACGATTTTGGCCGTCGTTTGAGGGTTAATGAAGACTTTTATCCCTTAGTCAACGAGAAGCCTCTCATGATCTGAATAAAATTGTGCGGCGGAATCAATAATGCAATAGTAAAGAATTATGACACCGCCAGAGTTAATATTACAGCTGAGGTCAGACGGTTTTTTTCAGCAATAGGGTACTCTTAGTAGTCAAATGGTAACACAGTTTGTCCAGCAGCTCGGTTCAGAGATACTTTCATAAATATGCATTGATGTTAAATACATGAAATTTTAAACCACTCATCATTTCACTTCGATATCGTCTTTTTCATTTTAGTCACGATGTCACAAAACTTTTTTTTTTCTTTTTGCGTGGTACAAGAGAAGGATGTCAAGTTTATATTTAATCTTATGAATTTGAAAAATATTCCCTAACCTTAGAAATGCCATTCGTAGATTTAAAAAAAAAACTAAAATAAAAGTGTCGCTGGAAAGTAGGGGTTATAGGAAAAGTGAGCGAGAAACGCCTAGTGTGTTGTGAGGCAGGGAGAGGGTCGTGCCGCGCCATTTGTCAAGATAAGGGAGACTGGAACGAACTGTTTTGCGTCGGGGAATTCCCAGTGGCCACTCCCGAGGTATTGTATCAGTAATGAGGCAGCTCCGGCCCTCACCACCGCCTGTGACCGCCATATCCTCATGACACAGCTTGTCCGCCTTATATGTCAGAGATGGGCTCTAAAATCCCACAACTTTTTCATTCGGCCGGCAGTTAAATTTGAAGTTGGTAAATAAGCTTTATCTGGAGCAATGACACTTTAATGGGCAAATCCCCTGTATTTTATGATGGACGTAATGGCAAAAGTGTATCAAAAGAGGCGACATAAAAGAGGACTGTCAGTAACCACAGACATTACTTTTATTATTATTATTATTATTATTATGAGAGATAAGGTGTTGGGTCCTTTCACAGTGAGGTCGGTATCGGAAGTACAGTATTCTGACGTTGTTTGTCCGATCATGTAGGTTGGGATAAAAGATAGTAAGAATACCATTTATCTCCAAGCCACTTTCTTGACAAGCAGTATCTCACTCCCTGACATGATACAGGTGCTAGCGAGAAACGGCTTTGGCCATTTCGTGTAGTGTTCTTCAAAATTTTATTCAGAACTAAGTGATCGGACAAACTTGTGTTAGATTACTCGTATGTTCCATTAAGGCATCAGCGCTGAGAGCTGAGAATATGTGAAATAAACTTGCTGTATCAGTAACGAGACATCAGCAATTGAGGTTATTATTTCCTATTAATTTGTCGTGAAAATAATTGTATTTTCAATAATATGTATTATTATACAATCTATATTAGGTAAAATGTAATTCGCATATCTTCACCCTCAGTGCATCGGTAATAGGCTTAACAATCATCATCCGCAATTTCTTCACATTACGAAAGTAAAATAATGGTTTACTTTGTATCGTATGCTTTATTCTTACTCTTACTGTAATCAGGCGACTTTACCGTCAGTGTTTCAGTAATAGAGCGTTTGGTGTCACTGTTAATCTTGTAATGTAGGGAAACCTTTGCTGTGTTTTCATCCTGGACAAAATATTACAATGCAAATGTAAACTGTGTAAAATAGAGGACATGTAATCTATGTTTTCAGTTATAATGGTCCGTCTCTTTGCAACCGGATCAAACTTCACACACTGTCTTATGCTGGTGTGATCACTCTATATTTTTAGGCTAATGAAAAATGAAGTAATTTGTATTATAAAGGATGCATTTATGGTTAAAATAATCTAGAAGAAATGGTAGAGTTTCACCCTGAGGTAAATGTGGCCGCTAAGCTGATACCACTGCTGATTCGGGTAGCATTGTGCATGTTGCTCAGTGGCGAAAAAGCACTATAAACTACACAGGATTTTAGTTAATTTGAAACTAGTTAATGGAGAATGCACATAATCCCTGCAATATGAGAGGTCTTCCCCAGTGCTGACTAATACAGGTGGGCAGTAGCAATGAAAAAATAATGCCATAGTACTGAAGCGGTTTAAAAAGGTACACTCGTAAACAGCGTATCGTCTGTTATACACTTCGTACTACACCCAGGCTGAATTATGCTCACCCTGGAGATGGTAGGTGAGGTCAGAGATTTATAAGAATTTTCAACTGAAAAATACGATCCCAACTTGGAGACGGTGTCAGGAAGGGGGTCAGGGAAGTAGCACTGGTTTAAAAGGATTACTGCACCAGCCTTGCTCATCCCGCTGACTGGTGTTGATGCTCAATGTTCCACGGAGCTTACTTAAGGTGCTGACTGGTTCATGGCGATGACAGGTACTGGTGCTGACTGGTACTGGTGCTGACTGGGAGTGATGTTGACTTTTTCCTTGAGTGTAACCTGATAACCCCTGCACTACGATGGCCTTTCAATTATATAATCCTACGACAAAAACTTAGTACTGAAGGGGTTAATGAAGGATATACTGTATTTAACTTCCCTAGCTCGAAAAGTCTCTCTCAGGCTGAATAAAAACTTTTGAAAAATTGCAAAACACACACACACACACACACACACACACACACACACACACACACACACACACACACACACACACACACACACACACACACACACACACACACACACACACACACACACACACACACACACTACCACGGAAGTCAACGGGTTCAATACTAAAGCATTTCCCAAACTTGAATTAAATCGTCTGAGGGAAGCAAGACTAGTCCCTAAAGGCTCCACCTGCTAAGTGAGATTGTGTTCAGTCCGTACACTATGATGGTTCTCTTCTAAAGCTAATAAATTTTCTGGTTACCGCAAAAATAAAATATAAAAGGCTTTCACATATCTCTTCTAAAAAATTCTGTCTGTCTGTCTGTCTGTCTGTCTGTCTGGCTCTCTCTTTCTCTCTCTCTCTCTCTCTCTCTCTCTTTCTGTGTGTGTGTGTGTGTGTGTGTGTGTGTGTGTGTGTGTGTGAGAGAGAGAGAGAGAGAGAGAGAGAGAGAGAGAGAGAGAGAGAGAAGTGGCGTTTCTGACTCCTGTGTGTGTGTGTGTGTGTGTGTGTGTGTGTGTGTGTGGTGAGGGGATTGAGGTACGACTATATTCGGTATATGTGTGTG
>NC_136996.1:10688943-10723943 GCF_032717465.1 Coenobita brevimanus
TGCCTCAACAGACTCACCAAGTATTGTCAACCAAGCCCTAACGTGACCCATCAAATGCAAGACTGACCAAGAACTTAAAGATGTACCACAGACTAACTATGCAGTTCCCACTGGACCAAAAATACTTGCGACTCACCGACGCAGCCAACTCCACTGACCGGGCTAATATACTGTAGGGTCCGGTCCCCTCTCTAGGAGGAGAGAATCTTAAAACGAGCGAACGACAGAACCATGAGATCCAACCTGAAGATGGAACAAGATAGTTCTGAAACGTCGCAGCCCTTTGGAGAACTAATGAAGAAACTCCAAGAAGACCACCGAAAAACTGTACGCAAATAGAAACTACATAAGGAAATCAGTAAAGGTGATAGTGCCAAAGCATTCAACCTCGTATGCCTCCAAAGAAAATATCTATATCTATCTATCTATATATGTATCTATATATATGTGAAGTATATGTATATAAATAAATAAATAAATAAATAAATAAATAAATAAATAAATATATATATATATATATATATATATATATATATATATATATATATATATATATATATATATATATATTCATTTATATACAAAAATAGATACTTAGGGTGATTAGGACTAAATGTATTGATAATAAAAGACTAAAGTAATAAAACAGTACGGTTATGGCAAACGAGGCAGTTTTCATATCTGTTAGATCATTATTGGTCCACTGCAGAACCGGAACTTCCCCCCTCCCTGTGGTGGCCAAGTATGGGTCAGGAAGAGGGCAAAGCATATGCAACTAGAATGGCACTCTGTAGAGCGCATACCTCCGCCGTGGCCCAACCCCCCTATAAAAGCATATTTAAATTCGCTAGATCCGGAATTTTATATGGATCCGCGCCAAACTGTACACATTCGCAGATACCAACATCAAGATCCATGCACTATTCACTGACAAATTTAAGAAAATGTCAACAAACGCCCTATCTCGCTATGTTAAAGAAAGTGAAAAATAATTCCTGGACAGCACCATTATCCGGGTCCGCATCAAAATTTAATGGAGTCTATTCTGGGCCAAGGCCCATTCCTCTACAAAGTTTCGTGGAAATATGTCCGGTAGTTTTTGTGTAATCTTGCTCACAAACCAACCAACCAACCAACAAACGGACAGGGGAGGAAACATAACCTTCTTGGCGGAGGTAATTAAATACTGCCAACACTCCAAAGGGAACGCGCGGGATGGTCTAAAAATGTAATATAAAATAACTGTCATTTACCAGGTGATTATCACTACCTTTTCCCACATAAGTTGGTAAACTCTACGGAATCAAGTTGTCAAATTTCACTATCTATCTATCTATCTATAGTTATAGACAAATACAGTATACAGACATACAGATATAGATAAATAGATAGATAGGTAGATTGATAGATTAATAGACAGAGATAGATTGATAGATAGGTAGATAGATAGATAGATAGATGGATATACAGTATACTGTGTATATGTGCATTATTTGACCCCTGACTCCATGAATCCCTTTAAAAGATCTAAGTACAAATGTGATGTAATTACCCAAGGACAAACTTGTACTAAATCTGAAGTTATGGAAAAATGAGGGCAATGCACCAATTTGTCAAGTGTTTGGAAGAAGGAAAGAAAGATAGATAAAAGGAAGGAAAGAAAGAGAAAAGGAGAAACAACTGGGTAAAGACAGTAATTTATGGTATCCTGAAGGCACAACGGACCAGCTAGTACTCTAATTATTCATCATAGGTTTATAACTCAGACCTACGACATCCCAGAATGAGAGGTGACCGTGGTACCACTGAGCCATCACTGCTGCTGAACGGGATTAAGTGCTTTTAGACAGACCACGTGTGATGCTGGCTGTTGTATTTACTTGATGTGCATAGCAAGCTGTATTCTTTCGTTAAAATCATGATTTTATGATCTCTCTCTCTCTCTCTCTCTTTCTCTCTCTCTCATATATACTGTACATCTATCTACCAATCTACCTATCTATCCATAAAATTTTTTCTTCTCCATTCCACCATTCTGCCTCAACATGTGTGCAGAATAGTTAGAAAATGTGAACCCAAAAAATGCTCACATATGTATGAAAAATTTCCCTGAAGCCTATTTTTCTATATTGTGGGGAACTTTGGCCAGAGTGAGAGCCGGGCAATTTTTGCTTTTATATTTTTGTCTGTATTGTGTTTGTTTTACTACTTTAGATTTTGTAATTGTGTTGGTCGAAGTACAAGAGGACCTATATGTTATAAAAGTTGTTACGGTGCTGATGCAGTGAATGCCACTATGTGTATCAGAGTGAGCGTGGCGGGGAGTGATCAGACACTGGACTGGAATTGTGGAGATTCTAAGTTCGAGTTTTTAATGATTTTGATTTCAGTATCTATCCATACGCCTGCCAAATATCATTAAATACTATCTTGATCAGCCCTTAACCAACATAATGCACTTTCCTGTTGCTAACGCCAGATGATTTTACACGTTTCAGCCTCCCATCGTCGTGTGTGTGTGTGTGTGTGTGTGTGTGTGTGTGTGTGTGTGTGTTTGTTTGTTTGTTTGTTTGTTTGTGTGTGTGTGTGTGTGTGTGTGTGTGTGTGTGTAGTTGGAGCATCGTTTGGCATGCAGGTGAACTACTGGATCTCTAGAGGTTAGGCTGAGTTAGGGGCCAGGCGGACAAGATGTCAGAGGTGTGGAAATTAAATGTAAGTAAATGTTTTGTGGCAATATTTATGTGAAATTAAAAATGATGACTGACAATGGCAGCCTAGTTTTACTGAACACAATCTTTACTTTTCCACCAGCTTGTCCTTTGCATATTATTGCAAGTAAAAATTCCTACTGATAACCTCAGCTGTCGGGCAGTTAATACAGGAATGTGCGTATGGTGCACTCAGTAAATAGAGAAAGCTTTCTTACCCGTAACTCAGTTGCTAACCTCACTTCTGTTTGACTTTTGCATCTCACCCCTCCAAGTACTGTACTACTGGACTTTAATTTATTTATTTCACCAAGATACTAATAAATTTGTAGGAAAACTTCGTAATGGCAGTTTGTACCATTTGATTCCCATCTTTGTTGTGATAGGTTTAAACGATGTAAAGCTGTGTTCTGAGGATATTACCAGCCTGTGCTCGGCCGTGGTAAATGGCCACTTACATGGTGCGGACGGGAGAGGAGTTTATTAGTTCACCTTCTATGTGTTCCAGTGATGCATGTAAACAGATAAGCCATCAATAAATGCTTGATAAGGAGAAGATATACAATGTGAGTAAAAATAAGTGATAAAATTCGTTTTAATGGTTGACGAATAGATTAAGAGCGAGGGATGTGATATGGTAGCATGAGCGAGGTACTGCTGACGAGAAATTGGGGTGGATGGGGGGAAGTAGAATAATGAGAGAGGAAAGATGATAATTATAGACTGTGTGAGAGGTTGTAAGAGAAGCCGAGATGAAATAGGAAAAAATAATTGAAGTGCGCAAAGATTTAGAGAAATAGGCAGTGTTAGGAAGCTGAAAAAGGTAATGTTCTGCGGTGGTCAGTAGTTCCCTAACACTACCTGTTAATTGTGTCATAACCTAATAAGATCTTGGTAAACACACTTGTATTACTGAAACGGGTTGCATAGGTAATAATTTTGGAGCACTGGTTAAAAGACGCAGGCAAGTAATGTAATGAACAAGTGCAGCTGTACATGTCACTGCCTGGACATCGAGAGAAAGAGAGAGAGAGAGAGAGAGAGAGAGAGAGAGAGAGAGAGAGAGAGAGAGAGAGAGAGAGAGAGAGAGAGAGAGAGAGGTATTTAGGGAAAATTTGCGGTAGATCAGGAAGGTGTATGTGTTTGTGTGTGTGTGTGTGTGTGTGTGTGTGTGTGTGTGTGTGTGTGTGTGTGTGTGTGACAGACAGATACACAGACATATACACGGACAGACAACCGGACTGAATGACTGATTGTCTCACTGACTGACAGGGAAACAGACGCAGATCAACAGAAAATGGTCGGACAGATGGACAGACAGAGACAGAGGGACTAAGTGCGTGTAATGCCGAGTGAGAGTGAAACACAGTAGAGGATCCAGTGTGAGGGAGGCGGTTTAAGGAAGCCAACTTGAGAGGCTGGGGAATTGTGTGCATGGGAGGCATTGTGAGCGAGGGAGCAGTGGAGGAGCTAGGTGGGGTAACCAGCATGAGGGAGTATAAGTGTGCAAGCGTGAGGGAGAGAAAACATGCAGGATCCAACGTGATGGAGGGAGCTTAACCTATTCAGCTCTAAGTGGTTAATACAGAGGTAGATGGATAACTGAGAATGTTGTGGTAGAAAGTCTGAAATTAGCACTACCAGAAATGCCGTGATCAGGAACCCCTATCCAACCTGGCTTAGATACGAATGCACATACTCACTCGTTCTAAGTAGAATCTAACAGGTCTTCTAAAGAGTAAGACGTATAACCCTATCCTTTTCTGCTCATATCACACATAACACCCTTGTACACTACAGCCTCTCTCTCCATCCCACACTCATGACACTGAGTGACTAGGGGAAATTATGGAAAGCCACATCACACGTCTGGGACTACTTCAGGAGGGGAAGAGATATCCATGAGGTTCCTGATTGGCCACGATTACAACAACACTGCTAATACTGAGACTTCTGCGTACCACAGGGACGTCTACAATAATATCAACCTATAGCCTCCAATGCCCAATAAATAACACCTCCCTATCAATCCTCAGCTGACCATCACAGTGGGCACAGAGGCACGGGACGTCTTTTATTTTTTCCCCGTATCTCCAGACAATTTCATTTTGCCATGGAGGGACTTCTTGAACTGGAGGGGCTAGATGTAACCTTCATTAACCCTCTCCCTACAAGGTGGCTCTCCAACTGATGATAACGAAGGGAGCCAGGGTAATGGAAGGACCGTGAGATAGCCAGAATGATAGAAGGAGCGTGAGAGAGCCAGAATGACGGAGGGAAGGTGAGAGAGCCAGAATGATGGAAGAAGCGTGAAGGAGCAGGGATGATGGATGGAGAGCGGGGGGAGCCAGAATCAAGGAGAGAGCGTAAGAGAGATAGAATAATGCAAGGAGCGTGCGAGAGGGGGAATGATGAAAGGTGAGTGAAGGAGTCAAAGTAAAGGAAGGAGCGTGAGGGACACCATGATGAAAGGAAAATGAGGGAGAGAGAATGAAGGAAAGAGCGTGAAAGAACCAGGATAATGAAAGAAACGTGAGGAAGCCAGATTAATAGAAAGAGCGTTAGGGAGCATGAGGAACCTTGGATGACAGACGAGGCGTGAGAAAACCAGAATGACGAAAGAAGCGTGAGGAAGCCAAAATGAAGGAAGGAGCTTGTGTGTGAGCCAGAGCAATACAGGGAGCGTAAGGGAGGCAGAATGCTGGAAGAAGCGTGAGGGAATGAGAATCCTGGAAGAAGAGTGAAAGAGCAAAAATTATAGGAGTGATAGGGAGCCAGAATTACAGGAGCTTGTGAGGGAGCCAGGATGATGGAGGGAATGTGGGAGCCATAATGAGATAGAGGGTGTGAGGATGGAGCCCAGATGGAGCCAGACTGACGGAAGGAACATGATGGTGGCTTGTGGTGTAGGCCGGGATCAATCTGTGTAATACCAGGGAGCGAACTGGTGTGATAGGCTGTGATTCTCTCTCTCTCTCTCTCTCTCACACACACACACACACACACACACACACACACACACACACACACACACGCTAAACCACAAAACTTTCCGATCTTCTTCCATAACTTCTCACTTGTTTCTTTCTACCTCGCATCCTCCCTCTCCTTTCTCCCACCACAGTTCAGGTCTTCCCTCCTATCTTTTTCTGTCTTTCCTTCCTCCTTCCCTTCTCCTCCTTGTCCTCATTCTTCTTCATCTTCTTCTTCTTCTTCTTCTTCTCCTCCTCCTCATTCTCACCCTCATCCTCGTCCTCCGCTGCTTCTTCCTCCTTGCTCTCGTTTGCCTCATTTTTCTCCTAACTCCTTTCCCTTTCGCTTGTGCTCTCTCTTCTCTCGTACTCCCCTTTTTTTTTTTCTTTGTCTGTTATTCTCTTCCTCACCGATTTTGCTCGTTTACTCCTACTCCTCTTAATATCATTGTGTTTCACTCTGCTGACTTTTTTCCCTTTTTTCCTCCTCCCCTCCTCCCTGTTCCCATTTGCCACTATTTTCACTCCTCCTTCTCCTCCTCTTCCTTTCCTCCTCCTCCCTCTACTTCTTCATTCACCTTCTGCTCTGAGTATCATCTTTCCATTTCCGCCAAATCTGATCCCTCTTCAACTTTGCTTCTCTCTGTCTTTCCTTCTCTCCTATCAGTTCCTTCTCTTCTCTTTTCTGTTTATCCTCTATCCTTCCTCTCCCAGCAACCTATTTTCTTATATTTCCATGTTTCCTTTTTTCTCTATTATTCTCATGCAATTTCGATAGAGGCTGCTTTTTTTTTTTTTTTAGCTACCTCCACATGATTCTTTCTTTTTTACTTGGGATTTTTAATAAAAAAGGGATTAATTATGCTTACAAAGAGCCCCATATCCATCGAAATAATCTGCCCTTGGCTGAATATAATCGCCTGAGTGATGCATTGATGAAATTAGAACTACAGCTTTGAGATTTTTTCTTCTTCTTATACGTTTCATTCTACCTCCCTTCTTATGTGTCCTCCGTCTTTCCTTTCCCTCCTGCACGGAAAAATTTCTTGTCCATTTCTTTTCCTCCTCAGTCAGATCTCTCTCTCTCTCTCTCTCTCTCTCTCTCTCTCTCTCTCTCTCATCATCAACATCATCATTTCCCACGATCCTCTTTCCTCCTCATTTTCTCCCCTCCCTACCCGCGCAATGTATCCCTCCCAATACTTCCTTCTCTTGCTTCTTAATTCTTTCCCAAACTCTCTCTCTCTCTCTCTCTCTCTCTCTCTCTCTCTCTCTCTCTCTCTCTCTCTCTCTCTCTCTCTCTCTCTCTCTCTCTCTGTTTTTCTTCATTTTTCTTCCTTTCTTTTTTTTTCTTTCTTCCAACCTCCTTTCTCTCTTCGTACTCCTCCTTCCCTCTTCCTCGTCATGATCTGTTTCATATCTTGTTTCTTCAGGTTCATCTTCCCGCAGTCTTCTTCACATTTTCTTTTGCCTCCTCTCTTCATTTTTTTACCTGTCTTTTCTAATTATCTTCGCTACCTATTGATTTCATCCGAACCATTTTCCACTTCCAACCATTCTTCATTTTCCTTCCTCTTTTCTCGTGTTTCCTCCATTTGCGACATCTCTCTCCTCCCTCTTCTTTCCAATTTATTTTCACTGATTGTTAACTCTTTCCACCTCTTCACCTCTCTTCTCGATTTATTCCCGCTCCTTTCCCTCCTTTCCTTAGCTCCCATTTCTGTCCGTATTATCGTGTTATCTTCTCCCTCTTGTCCTTCCATCACTTTATCTTTCCACCTTTCTTCCTATCTTTGTCTTCACTGACCTCTCCTCCCTTCCTTCCCCATGATGTCTGTTTCATACTCTCTTAGCAGTTTCGGCTTGTACTTCTCTTTTCCTTCCTCCTTCAGTCTTCCTTTGTCCTCCTCGTATACTTCCCTCTAGCATCGCTCCTTATCTACTTTTTTTGTTTCTACTTCTATTTCCATCTCCCTTTTAGCCTTCTCTCTTTTCTCGCCATCATTTTTCTTCCGACCCTTCCAGCATCCTTCCTTTTTCTTGACTCGTTTCTGTTAGTCTAGTTTTTTTCTTTTTCTTCCTCACGCTTCTTTTACCTATCTCTCTTCCTCCCTACACCCCTTTTTAGGCTGGGTTGACTCTGCATTATTTCACTCCTACTGTGCCTCTCCCTACCAGCACCTCTTTTGAATCTGGCTGTCATTCTGTGCCTTACTCCCATGCTCTTCATAATCTGTCCTCTTCTAACCCTCATCTAACTTTCACTCTGTAATCCATCTCTTTTTCCTTCCTCTATGTCTTTACCTCTTTCCATGTCTCTCTGTCTTATCTATTCTTTTTTTTTTTTTTTTATTCTCTTTAACTGTGCCTCTTTCCCCCCCATCTGACTCTCACTCTGTGTTCTGTTTCTCTTCTGTCATCTCTCTTTTACCCTTCCTCTACCGCAATCTCCCTTCCTGGTCCTTCCTGGCCCCTTCCCCTCCCCTCCACACCTCTTCTCACCACGCTCTCCTCTTCACTTCATTTCACAAATCCCCGGCGCCACCTCCCTCCCGCTTCCCACCCTCTACGCTTCATTTCACAACCATTCCTGCCTCACTATTTCCCAGCTTCTTTCCCATCCAACCATTTTTATTAATTCCAATTCCATCATATTTCGAGTCTTCCCCAAAGCTTACACTCTCCATGATTCTCAACTCTCATTATTTTCTTCCCTTGTCCTATATGATTCATTTTTCTTTTTTCCCTCCCGTTTCTCCAAATTTCATCTCACTTGAATGCGTATTGTTGCTGGGTTTTTACTACGACAATAATCCTAGAGACGACCAAGGAATTAACCAGAGAGAAAGGCTGGAGAGGTACCGGTATGCTTTGAGAAGGCACAGAAAAAGAGCATGATAGCGGAAGTGTAACAAGAATGGATGGGCAGAGATGAGCTGAGGATTTGGCCAAGGGTGTAAGGAAGAGTGAGAGGGATGGGTGTGTGCAAGAGGTGGCATGGGCAGTGGTGGATGGCAGTGTGTGTGTAAGGAGGGCTGAGGCAAGGGTGTGCAGAGGAGACGTTACGCAGTGGTGGATGCTTGCGGTTTGTGAGAAAAAAACAAAACAAAAAACGGGAGTAAGGATGTGAGCTGAAAAATACATAGATAGGTGTTGGATAGATGCATGCAAATATGGACAGTGGTGGAAGGTAGTGTGTAAGGTGGGTAGTGACAGGGTTGTGTAGAAAAGTGAGGTTAGGCCTTAATCAAATGTTTGGGTTTGCAGTAACATGGGCAAAAGCGAGGGTATGGGATAGGAGGGATAGAGAGGAGCGTGAATGACGGAGGGACAGATACGGGTGTGTCCCAGATGGATAGAGGTATTGTTATGGGTGATAAACGACACAGGTATGGATGAGGCAGAGAACATGTAGGAGGTAGGCGTGTCGGTGAATAAGGGAAGCATGTGAATGATGACAAAAGCTAAAGTTTGGAAGGAAGTAATTCTTGTTCATGTTGTTATTATTATTATTATTATCATTATTATTATTATTATTATTATTATTATTATTATTATTTTCATCATCGTCATCATTATGAAGTTACTGTTGTTCATATTATTATTATTATTATTATTATTATTATTATTATTATTGTTACGATTATTACTATTATTATTATTATTATTATTATTATTATTATTATTATTATTATCATCATCATCATCATCATCGTCATCATCATCATCATCACGAAGGACGTGACCTAACCACATCCATTTCTGCTTTGTGATTATAGCAATTAAATCCATTACTTTCATCTGTTCATTAATCCACGAGGATCTCTTTTTATCACCAAGAGCGACGCCTGACGTTATCCTTTCCATTTTTCTGTGAGCATTCCTAACTTAGCACTCCTAGGATTTTGGTAGACTCCATTTTTATGATACGTAAGGTAGAAAAGGAAAGACAAATTGATTACATAACTTTCTTTTGACAGTGGTGGTTACTAATTACTTTGCTTACCACACTTTATTTCATTCTCTTGAGTTACTTATGTCAATCTTGTAGGTACTGAAAGAGCTATAAATAACCTACAATAGAACCTCAAGGTGAACTATGCAAAATAAATCGCTAGGGAGGAGATGTTGTGAAGCCGCCCAGACGAGAATATGAGCCGAAGATCCATACTGACGTGAGATTCTGTGGTTTCTTAGCCCCTCATTCTTAGCAATTTATTTTCAACTTTACACCACGCCATTCTCTCTTTTCCTGTTCATATCTGTTTAATACTGATATAGATTTCGTTTCTAATTTGCAAGAGAATATCAACGTGCCATATGCAGCGGTACCGTGGAAAAGAAGAGATGGTACAGAGCCCGCCAGCGCCTCGGGGATGCCGGCGTAAGAGTGCGAGAGTGATGGTGGTGGTGGCAGAGCAAGATGAATGGGTGGGAAGGGAGACGCAGGATAGTGATGCCACTGAAGCCACACCAACACCCACCCCGACGAAAAACGAAGAAAAAATAATAGTATTTCTCAAGTCAAAAAATTTACCTGAATGGCCCAGTTTAATACTTTTGGCAAACTGGGGAGGAGCTGGGGAGTTTGCGGTTCAGTTATAGATGTATTTGCAAGAGGAAGAGACTTGCTTAGAGATTTGAGGATTATCGTTTAGTATGATAGATAGCTTTTAGATAAGACTGAATGTAATATTTTTTTCCAATAAATTTCTTCCCAGATGAAATAAGCGCTGCATTTTACTGATATCTTGCTGTCAGTGAACTGGCTTTCATATAAAGTAAAATGAAATCATTTTTTTTCATTAACACAAAAACAATGAGAGGCTACTCCGGAGATGGTTAAGATTGTCTGTTTGTAGAAAGACTGAAATATTACAGATCTGTGTCGATGTATTGCACCTATTGAAAACATTTTATTCTTTAGATATGTAAGCATGAGTAAAATGTTAATATATCTGGTGAGGAATATGAAGGAATTTGACTTAAAAACTAATGTATTAAAGCAGGTCTTTAAAAACGTAACAAAACATTCTTTACTTTATCCGAATAAAATAATTAAAAAATTTGGTGGTGGTCTGGTTAATGTGAAAAAATAGCGTCATCGTAGTGAAAGCGCTAAGAAATGGAATGTATATAGGCAGTGAATGCAATTTACGCCCAAGCGAGAGTAAGGCGAGGCGAGAGTGGGGAGGGGGACAGGAAGAGGAGGAGGCGTGGGGGAGAGGAAAAGATAAGGAGCAGTGAAATAGAGGAAGTGGAGAGAAGGAAAAAGTTGGGAGAAGGAGGAGGAGGAAGAGAAGAGAAAGAGGCGAGGGCGGAAAGGGTGGATACAAGCAGATGATGGGGAGGAGGGAGAGAGGAAAGGATGATAAGGAGAGTTTGGAGCGAGGGATAGGGAAAGACGAGGCTGCAAGGCAAGGGTGGAGTGAAGAATAGGAAGGGAAGAGGAGGAGGTGAATATGGAGCGGATCAGAGGAAGATACCAAGGAGAAGGGGACAGGAGGAGATTATGAGGAGGTGCGGGAAGGGTAGAGAGGATAAGGACGAAGAGGCAAGGCGAAGGTGGGGTGAGTCAGAGTAAGAGATGCAAGTAAAGGGTATCAAAAAAATAAATAAAGCTGCAGTACGGTAGGCAATAATTAAGGTACCAGTATATTCTTTATGAAACAGAGGCAAGGATAACAAATCAGAAAGTCTTACCCCACCCCCCAGTCCCTCCAGCCGAAACCGGCAGCAGAAAGTGAAGACTACTTTGCACCGAAGAAAAACTGTTATGGAAACTTCACTGATCTTGTCTGCATTAACTGTATGACGATATTACGCCGTTGCTGTATTCTGCATAATCTAGATGACAGGAGATCTGCAGCTGTAAATTTACAGTAACGATGCCGGATAAGGGTTTTCAGAGTCTGTCCTATAGTTTCGTTTCAGTATTTCCCAGCTGCCCTGTTTTAGCTATGTAAGTTGTTTTCTTTCTTTTTGATAGGTTTTTGACGGAATTAGTTTCTACTCCTCCGTCTTTGTGACAGATGGCTTGAACAGCAGTAGGTCCGCAAGAATTGTATCAATGAACGTGCTTAACTGGGGATTAGAAGCTAGATGAAGAGGAAGAGGAGGAGAGACGAGGATGAGGGGAAGTCGAAGAGATGAGGAGGAAGAGGGTCGGCGAGGAACGCCTCACTTGAGAGTATAAGGGAGCGGGGACCTGTGTTGGCTCTGGGTCTGTTTACTCACAGAAATGGAAGGCAAATATTTGTGTGTGTTTTTACCCCTCGCGAATGCAGAGTCAAGCCACCTCAGTGTTCTTAAGTCTATTAGAGCACACGGCCCTACACCCCGCTCATGGCTGTGTTGGTGCTAATGTCTCTGTTGACAAAGAGCTTCACTGTCTTTGCCTTTCACCCTTACCTCAATATTTCATCTTTTGCTTTCTCACTTCACATTTACCTGTTAACTCCCCTTTCTCCATTCCTCTTTTCTATCCTCACCCTTTACATGTTGGTTAGAGCTCAGCAGAATCAACATTTTTTCCAAAAGATAACCTCGTCATTGGCCAGCAGACCTCCTGTTCTCTGTCCTTATGTACTGTTATGTACTTTCTTCATAATTATTATCTTTGTACCTTTTCTAATGTAAATGCACGTTTTGAAGTTAGGCTATATTTTGTCCTAGTACCCTCCTAGCCCCTTCTCCCCTCTTTCCATTTTGCGATTACGAGGAAGCGCTCGCCAGTGCATGTGTAGGTGTGTATGTGTTAGTCAGTGTGTGTGTGTGTGTGTGTGTGTGTGTGTGTGTAAGTATGCCACAGTGCCAATGCGTGTGTGTGGGGAGGGGGTGCATATGGGAGAGATTTGCAGGTGACCCATGGCAGTGTAATATGTGAGTCAAAACACCGATTGGTAAATTCCATGTTGAATGGTCTCGTGATCCCAATTTTCTAGTCATTCAAATGCCCAGTCATCTGTAGGTTATTGCTTCGCGCCGCCTCCAGCAATATTTTGAACATACCGTCCTGTCCGTTTCCGATAACGTGACTATCCACACTACTACCTAATGGACAACAACACACAACCCTTTTAGTGGAAACTCATTTATCATCGTTTACATGCTTCATTTCCTCTAATAACAAGAAGCATCTAAATTAAGCACATACACACACACACACACACACACACACACACACACACACACACACACACACACACAAGCCTATTAAAACCAAATGTGTGGGCTATATTACGGCTCATTTTTTAGGCCCTACTTCCTCCGTCACCCTATCGAAACATTTCACTTGTATGCCTGCTAAGTAGTTTATTCCGTATACTCTATGTTTTGTGTGTGTGTGTGTGCGTGTGCGAGAGAGAGAGAGAGAGAGAGAGAGAGAGAGAGAGAGAGAGAGAGAGGAGGGGGGAGGGGAAGAGAAAACTGGCCTTGAGGTAGGATAAAAGAATATTGTGCTTAGATTGCAGGTCGGACCATTACTGCTCCAGGTTTAGCTGAGGCGGCGCCCCACACAATCACACGCATTCAGTAGTGGGGAGAAACGTCTTAGCTCCACCACTACCAGCCCTGCAGCCCCCTCAGTCATCCCTACTCCACCATGCTTATTCTGTTTCTCTGATCCACACTTTCCTACTCCCCAACTGCTCCTTTTTCTCCGCAACCTTCCTTCCTTCTCCTTTCCCAGTGGTTTTTCCCAATCCATCCCAAATCATGCTTCCTCCTCCTCCTCCTCCTTCTCAGACTATCCCTTTTCTCCTCCTCCTCCTCCTCCTCCTCCTCCTTCTCCTCCTCCTCCTCCTTCTTACCTTCTCCTCCTCCTCATCCTCCTCAGACTATCCCTTTTCTCCTCCTCTTCCTCCTCCTTCTTCTTCTCCTTGTTACCTCCACCTCCTCCTCCTCCTCCTCCTCCTCCTCTCCCTCCTCTTCTTTCCCACTTGCCCTTCCTTTTCCTTTTCTCATTTATATCCTTCCTCCTTCTCTCCTCCTCTCCTACTTCAGCTGTCCCTGCTACTCCTCCTCCTCCCCATTCATCCCTCATTCTCCTTTCCTCTGGCCTTCTTGCTATTCTCATATGGTTTTCACAAAGAATCAGCTACCATAATTATAATCTGCCCAGTAACAAAAAACCTCGAACGAATCATTAGTTCTTGTTTGCATTCCTTTATACTCATGTGTAATCTTTCCCAGCCCATCCTCCCCCCCCTCCAACCATTCCTATTGCTTTCCATCCATTCCTCCTCCTCCTCCTCTTATTTGTCCTCATCTTCATCCTCATTCTCATTCTTATCGTCATTCTCAACCTCATCCTCATTCTTATCTTCATCCTCATCCTCATCCCCAAACCACATTTTCTCCTTCCCAAACCACCTTTTCTCCTCCCCCAATCATTTCTCTTCCTCCCTCAGTCATCCCTCCTCCTCCCCAACCATCCCCCCTATTTCCCCTGCCATCCCTCCTCTCCAACAATGCCACCTCCTTCCTAACCATCCTATCTCCTCTCCCCAGTCACATCTCTTCCTCACCTAGCGATCCCTTCTCATCCTCCAGTCATCCCTTCTTCCTCCCAGCCATCCCTTGCCCTCCTCCTCTTGCAAATATCCTTCCTTCTCCTCAAGCATCCTTCCTGCTCCCCTAACTAATCCCCCTCCCCTACAGTCACTACTCTCCCCAGCCATCCCTCCTTCTCCACCCCAAACGACCTTCCTCCTCCCCCAACCATCTTCTCCTACCATCCTTTTTCCTCCTCCCTTCATCCATCCCCTTTCCCTCTTTCCTTTCACTGTTTCCTCTCTGTTCCTCCTTCCCCTCCTAACTTCTTCCCTCCTTCATACTTCCTTCCTCCTTACTCATACCCTTTCCCTACCTACCTACCTACCTACACCTCCACTTCCTTCATCACTCTCCTCTTTTCTTTTCTTTCACCCTTTTTCCCATTCTTATATAGTTTTTTTCCCCTTCTTTCCTGTTGCTTTATTTTCCTCTCTCTCTTTCTCTCTCTCTCTCTCTCTCTCTCTCTCTCTCATTTCTTTCTGTCAGCCTCTCGTCTTTACCTCTCCCTAGTTATTCCTCTCCACAACACCATCCATCTTCTCTCTAGTCCCTTTCCGTCTTCTTCCTTCTTCCATACCTCCTTTCCTCCGTCTCTCATATCCCTCCCCCTCTTCTCCCCCCCTTTCTTCACGTCTTCCTGCTCCCCCCTCCCTCTCCTTCTTGAATTCCGGTGGCGGTGGTGAGGCCGGACAATGAGTGATGGGGTGTGAGCCGCCTCCCCGAACACCACTCACGCCATCCACAATTTATGGCACGACGCGAAATTTGAGAGAGAAGTTAGATTTGACATGAGTTTATTTTTTCCCTTAGGTAGCCATACCATTATTTTTAAGACTCTGGACAATTTTTGGACAATTTTTACCTCTTTTTTAAAGCAAGGATGTCTCTTAGTCCCCTGAATACACAAGGCCCTTCCTCAGCTTAGCCATTTCAGTGTGATGACATATTTACTTTAGATGATTCTTGCCACCTCCGGACGATATTATTCAGCTCAGGGGAGACCTCTTGTAGCAATGGGGTTAATAAAGGCCATATGTAGCCCTTCTAAGTATAGAATTATAATTCAGAAAAGTATATTCGTCTGGTTGTAGTAAGAAAAAATAATAAGATGTTATCTTATGAAGGAACGAAAAAAAAAAGAGTAAAAAAAATCATGATGGAAGTGATGGGGTTCATGAAGGCTTTTAAATCCTTCAGTCAGAGATGTTCCTGAGCTGAATGGTGTTGTTCAAAGGCACTAAGAATAGAATATAAAAGGTGTCAGCGTTCCCAAGGGGTTTATGTGATTCATTTACTCAGCACGTAGGAGAGCAGTGTTAATCCTAGTAATTTCCTAGACGAGCGCAAAAATCCAACTAAGAACGTAATCGTTTCATTATATTTAAAATAGTTGCCGTGAATTTTTAGCCAATAAATAGGCTTTAATTACTGGGATATTGCTATCAGAAATAATCTGATTATCAGGAATAAATATTCGTGCGTTAAGAGATTAAGCAGTTTAAACTAATGCAATATTACTCTGGGAATATATATATATATATATATATATATATATATATATATATATATATATATATATATATATATATTAGTGGCTTGCTCTTCAAGTTTATCGAAAAGACCATGTTTGCTGGAACTTAAACTGTTGTTAAATTACTGCTCATATTGCACTTTTTTTTTTTTTGTCATTGTACGACTATACTGTATTTTGATAACAAGGAATATATTACTCGTTGTTCGAAACAGAAAATTATGATAATTCAGTTCCATTATCCCTTCTCTCTTCATCTTGAGGGAATCACTCTTACCCCCTGTCTCTCTTCACAAATTTTATTTTCCCAACCCCATTCTTTCCTTCCTCTTAAACACGCTTCTTATGTATCTTCTTTTATCTTTCTCTAACTTGCCCTTCATTTTGTTCCCTCTGCAGCTTCACCTGTTCTCTAGTCTTATGCACTCATGTGTCATTCTTGTTCTTCCCTCACTCTTCCTCTTACAATTCTCTTCTTGTCTCTTTACATAGCACTTTCCTGCTTCTACTCGCACTTCCTTTCTCCTATTAACTTTTATTCCTCCTTCTCTTCTCTTCGACCCTTCCTCCCCCATTCCGTCTCTTATCCTCCATCCCTCACACTCCCCTTCCCTCCCCTCCCCTCTCCTCCTCCTCAAATAATTCCATACTCCTGTACCAATATCTTGTCAATAACCTCATTCCCTCTTGCAGACCACACATATTACCTTAACTCTTTTCGTTACACCTCGTCCCAGTCCTTGCCTTATAGCAGCTTAGTATCTTTGCTTTCCAATGCTCTCTTCTTCCCTTTTCTCACATCCTCTTCTTCCCTTTCCTTCATACCCCCTCCCTTCCCCATTTCCACATCCTCTTCTTGCACCTTCTGTTTTCTTTTCCCTCATTCCTCCCTCTTTTCCTTCGTCATCTCTCCTTTCATTCCCGTACCTAATTTCCTTCTCTCTTCCCCTTTCTCGCTTCTCTTCCTCAGCTCCCTCTTCTTCTGATATCCTCTCCGTCTCCTTTACTCATCCTCTTTCTCCCTCCCGCCTCGTAACTTCATTTCACACTTCCACTTCGGAATTCTTATCACTCGCCTCATTCCCTCCTACGCACACCCAGCCAAGTCCATCCTCGCCTCCAGGAGAGACCAGGCAGAAAGGGAGTGAGCCAGAAGAGAGACGGAACATTAGTGGTGAAGGGCAGTGTCCCAGCAGTGTCATCCATCACTACTGCAGTCTCGGGGCAGAAGGGAGGAGGAGAAGGAGACAACAGTGGCTAAAGGACCGATTTTGGCAGTGGGATGTTTACAGTTGCTGGCTTTCTCAGTCTCGTCTCGTCTCTTGGTATCAGCTTTTTAGTCAAAAAATTTTCATGCATCTTCCTAACATTTTTTCATCTTTGATAAGAGTTTTCTCAGATAGGTTATAAACACTTATTATAATATCTATCTCTATACTTTTCTATTTTCAGAAGAGTGGGCCTGTAATTTACTTCTTCATTTTCAATTTGCTCCTGCGGCCAGAGGAATTACTCTACTATATGTATAATGAATATAACAGAAACAAGTATTACTCCGTCTTACGAGTGGGTTGTCTCAGATTTTTTCCTACATACTCGTACATTCTAGCAGCTAAGAGCACATTACCGACACTTCCATTAAGGATACTTACGGGAAACAAAACACAGAGCATTTTTTTTTTCCACAGCATGTTATCTGGTACCGTTTAGTCCTACCCTCCCAGGCCACCACCATTAAGGTTTAACATGGCCCAGCATTCAGGCAGCACTAAGTGGACCATCACCACACAATGCCCCCTCGCCTCACACGCTGCTCCTCACCATTAAAAGATGTCATAAATACCAGACACACAGCACGACAAACTGGAAGTGAGTTGTGTGTAGGGCGAGGGAGGAGGATTTAAGAGAGGGAGAACGTATGTGGAAGGTGCAAGGGGTGGGGGGAGGGTTGTGTGAAGAGGATGGATGGTGAGGAAGGGGGGAAATAGCAGTTGTGTGTAGAGGAGAGCGAAGTTTATGCTGAGGGAAAGGGGAAATTATGTGCAGTGTATAGCTAGAGCTTGTGTGCAGAGATGTGGAAATGTGTTCATAGAGCAAGAAACCATGTATGTAGTGAGAAGGGAAAGGGACTGCGACTAGCAGAGATGGAGGTGTCATGTGTAGAGGGAAGGAAGGACCTGAGTGTAGAAATGAAGAGTTTGGAGATAGAATGATGAAACTTTTAGTGTAAAAACCTGAGGTTAACTGCCGAAGAGAAAGAAACGGTGCTAAAACAATAGGAAAAACAGAACAATACAAAAGAAACTATTATCGAGTGCAAGGACGTGATAAACAGCTAAATGAGAAGCGACGGAAATTAGTCGATAAGGAAAATACTGTGATGACAGTGAATTTAAATATGCAAGAGGTCAAGTATTGGAGGGTGTGGAGTGGGTACACATGAGAGAGGAGGTCTGGTGTAGGTGTGAGGAATATGTGTAAGTTAGGGTATTTTGAAGAGGATCGAATGAAGACAGGAAGAGGGATAAAGTTAAGAGTCTAGGGAGGGAAAAATGTAATGGTGAAATGTAGGGTGAACGAGAAGTGAAGTAGAAAAAGGAATGATGGATGAATGAACTGTAGCAGCCGATATCGGTGAACAGTTATTATAGCCTACATTTCAAACCAATTTTTGTCGGTGCTGAGGGATCTAGGAACACCACTTTCCATCACCATCTGACACGCTCGGGTATAATACATAGGGACGTCATGTGCAGTGTTGGGGGAAAGATTCCTGTGAAAATACCTTTTTGGTGTAGCATTATTTGCCAGTGAGTCATCGAAGGAACCCAACAGGGTGAAGTGTAGGGGGATAGATGAATCATAGATAGTAAGAGAAGCAGAAACTAGAGAGGAGAGGGAGGGAGGGGGGGAGGGAGGGAGGGAGGGTAGGCGGAGGGAACGTGGGGGTGTCTGGCCAAAGAGGACGGCGTGAGGGAAAAGACAGAGTTGAGCTACGACGCTGGAATTACGGCTGCAGGATTACGAGGGGGACAGAGGCGGCGTGATGTATGGGGCTAATAGCGTGGGTGGCGGCTCACGGCTTATCAGGAGGGTGTGGGTGGCTCTGAATTTGGAGGATTAAGATAAGGAGAGTATTATATTAATAAAACAGTGGGCGATAAGGAGGAAGTAAACAGCCAGTCTGTTTATTTTAAATTAATGATGCATATAGAGTAAAGAGAGTGATAGGAATTTTTAGGTATTGCTTATTGTAAAGGGAAGCTATTAGAAAGAAACACAAAAACTGTATAAACAATAGCAGGTTAGATCCTCAGCTGAATGCATTATTAACGTAGCTGCCCAGGAAAGGCAAATGATAATCAGAAAGAAAAGACACCATGGGTTAGCAAAAAAAATTATGCAGCTTATACGAGAGGGAAAGAAAGGGAATCAAATACAATGTTTTATATAGAAGCAAAAGGAAAGAGCAAAATAAAAGCTGTACTAACGACAGAATGTTCACCCATAACTTAATGCATTAGTGGAGTACTCAAGAAAACAGAACGCGAGCAAAAAAAAAAAAAAAAAAAAACTGAAGGTTAGAGTAGGGGGTAAGATGGTATCGCGTGTTGTGAGGGAGTGTGCCATCTCCCCCAACGAGCCTCAGTGTGGAGATGAAGGCGGCTTTCCTTAATCCAGGCCAACACTGAGGTCAAGAAAGTGGGTGATGTGGGCGGGGAGTCCTTCCACTTGTCCACCCAGATACAGAGGTGGTGGGCGTCAGTACTTAGCATCACCTCACTTCTGCATTTTCCACCCTTCAAGAATGAACAAATCTTTACACTCAGACCTCATTAGGTTTTTCAGTGGTGGGTAAAGTCGTCTGATGTTTAAAGAGTTAACCCGAGAGTTCCCTAAAGGCTCTGGAATGCCGTTATACGGAATAGCCCCCCCCCCACCCAAATATAGCAACCAAAAATAATACAAGTAAATATATTAATATTGAAAGCAATAATGATGATGATAATAATAATAATAATAATAATAATTATAATAATAATAACAACAACAGCACTAGTAATAATAATAATAATAATAATAATAATAACAATAACAAAGGCTGGAAAATCGCCCCGTATTGACAGAATCCTTGAAACATCACTGTACTGCAACGAAATTATACCACCCAGTGAATAGCAGTTTTATTAAATCCGAGGCAGAAAGAGCTAATTTCGCTGAGGTGTCCACTGACCTCTTGCATGGTCAGCCCGAGGACGTCATTTTTATGTTACTGGACTTAGGCAGGGAATTTTGAACTAGGGAGTATATACGGCTTTCATTATTATACATCCATCATTAAAGACATCTCTCCTGCTCAAAGTAAGATCGGTCAGAGGTAGCAAAAACAGTCATGAGATACGTCATCGGAGTCAAGAGGTTACTATTGACATTTTTACTCAAATTTGTCCTAAAATTGCCATCCTTTCATTTTCAGTACTGAGGTGTAGCAATTGATTAACACTAAAATGTGGTAATAGTCGCGAAGAAGTGCTATGGAATTTTGTAGAGCCGAAGTATTGTCTTTTTCTGTCATTGAAGTATGTGAAATAAACGGCAAAGAAAACTAAAATCTTTGCCAGATTAAGGTGAAATGAGTATTGGCTCCTTATCTGTATTACTTTTTACTTTACACATTGTTTCTCTCTTGCACTTTATTGTTTTACTTATATATTGTATGGATTGCAAGGTCTGTTCGATCAAACCAAGACCTCTGAAAATTGATTGATGATTAAATGGCCTAATTTGCTGGGAAATTTGTTTACAGTTTTCCAAGTTCTGTGCTCTTATCTCCCTATTTGTGGAGGCCTCCCACCCAATGTATAAGTGGGAAGGAGGATTAGGAAGAAGGGTATTATGATTTTGCTAATGATCTGGTGTTCCAGATTATTCTTAGTTTACCCTTGTTCTTTATTTGGCTTATACCAGTTACTTTTATTTTCAATTTTATATATATATATATATTTTTTTAATAATTTGACAGTTCTTACCCCTTTCCTTCTTTGTCGTTGTCGCTGCTGCTTTGGGTTGTATTATTCTCTCCGACAAGGAGAGCATGTTTTCACCCCTGTTTGTTTGTTTGTTTGCCTGTCTGTTGGCAGGATTACTCAAAAGCTAATAGAGAGATTTAAACCAAATTTGTTGGATAGATAGCCCATGTCCCAGGGAATAATCGATTAAGTTTGGGGGCTGACTTGGATAGTATTACAGATTCTGGATCCAGAATTACGTTGTCCTTGTCAGAGAGATGATCCCCTCTAGCTTAACTTGTGAGGGCCAAGGTGTATGCACACCAAAAGTTTAATGATCGTTTATGAAACAGTTGTGCGTGTTGCATGGGGGTAGCCTGCAGGCGGCGTTAGAATGCACATTCATCAATAAGGTACAGAAACCAGTCAAGCTTTATGGGCTTCACAAAGACTATCGGGAAATGGGGTTTGACTACATCTTTGCTTTATCAGTTTTAATATTGTCTTTAGCTTCATGCTCCGTATGAAGAATATTCCTCTCCTTTTCATCTGCCCTTCTGTCTTTGATCCAAATCAATATTTTTCTTAGTCTTTGATGTTCTCTTTGTATATATTATACTCCTACCGTTCTAACATTTTAAATGTTTATCCAGCCTCTGACAGCAGGTTAGGTCTCTCAAGCTTTATCTCATTGCTGCTTAGATTTCTCATACATACTCCCAAATTCAGAAGCATTACCAAACTCTTCATATTTAACCTTATTCATCTATCCATACCTACCTCTTCTCCATATTACTCTCAGACCCTTATACCTAAACTCTTACTTGTCAAACAGACTACCTTCTTCCAGCACGTCTTGTAACGTTAACTCAGAATGATATAGTATTAGATATTATTTGTAGCCTGTATTTTATTTTCGGAAAAGTAGGTGGGGTGCTATAAACGCTAATGTTATCGTTTAAGAGGTAGGTAGAAGGAAATAAACTTTAAAAGTATCGCTAACCCAAAGAAGATGACAGAAAATAAACGTTAAGATTATCCTTTACCAAAACCTAATGGCAGAAAGTAAACGTAAAGGGTGTCGTTTGAGAAAAGTGGATGGGAGGAAATAAACGTTTAGGGTATCGTTAAAAAACGTGATGTGGATTTAGTGTGAAAGCTGTGGCAGGTGTCCGAGATTTATATCAGGAATAAATCCCTGTCGAACCACTTGCAGCCTGCCATCATCAAACCAAATCCCATCAGTACCAACATGGGTGTGGAAATGCCAGACCTCCAGCCCCCATCCCAGCCCACACCACCACCACCACCACACCAGGCACTACCAATGTTTACAGCCCCCTTTGTACTCATTGCTATCCGACACCACCATCACCCAAGCTACTCCCACGTTCACAGTCCTCCTTTTACCTATATAATAGCCCATATCGTACCTGCACCTGGCACCCTTTACAGCCTACATTTAACCTCTATACACCAACATCTGTCTCACACCACCAGCACCCAGTCAATGTCATCTTTCACAACACTTTCAAAATCCCATTTTTAGCCCACATACCCACACCAGTAACGGCCACCTCCTACAGTTCTACATTTCCTATTTCTGTACCACACCAATAACTGCCATCTGTCTTAGCCCTCCTCCTACCTATCTCGAGCCCTCTTCACCACCATAACCAGTAACTCTCACCTTTTATAGCCCATTTTTTTTTTTACCTACATCAAACCAGCACCATAACCACCACGATCACCACCCCAGTAGCTCATATTCTCTGCTAGCCCACACCACCAACACCCCAGCTACTCCGTTACTTGTAACTTCTTAACCCTAAATTTTATCTGTATCTAGCCCACATCAACATCAGCAGCACTCCAGCACTCCTTTTATTGATCATTCTTTTCTTTATGCATTTCTGTCCAACACCATCACTGCTCCAGTAAATCCTATTCTCTACTTTCATCTTTTTACTGTTTTCTCTTTACCGATTATGTTCACTAACACCACTCCCCTAATTCCAAAACTCCCATCTTTCTCATCCTCCTCCCTCCCATCATCTCACAGACAACCATGATTTTCTCCATTTCTCTCATATCCTTAACACATAAAAACCAGCAACTTCCTCCTTTCTAACAGTTTTGATGGTCGTTTTGCGCATGTTTTTTCTAGTACCTTCAACTTAATTTAACTCTCAAACCCAAAAAAAAATTCACCCATTTCTTCCTTGATCCATCCCCTTTTTCCAGTCTAATCCATCCTCTTCAACCTTCACGTGAATTCCCATGCAATCCAGATAGCCTCATACACTCAAGGACCATCAAACGCTTCCCTCTCACCTGTTTTCCTCCTCCCATTTCTGCACACACACACACACACACACACACACACACACACACACACACACACACACACACACACACACACACACACACACACACACACACATTCACTTGTAATCCACTCCAACCCCACGTGCTGCTCTCTCAGTTCGCCACTCATCGGCTCATTCACACCCACGCTGTAACTCACTTTCGCTTTCTCGTCCAACGCACACTGCCACTCAGTTCAGCCCTATCATTCATTTCAGTACAATTCCACCCCCTCCATATTACAATACATTCCAACATTTTTAACACACTGTATAACTTCCCTCATCTCCTACCATCTCAACTTCCTCTATTTCAGTCCGTCCTACCCACTTCCCACTTACTCTGGTTCCTTCCACTTAGTTTTTCACCGATCCATCCTGCCACCCACTCTTGTCACATTCCTAATCTCATGCCAACAACTCTGCCATACCTCGAGGCTTCACGTTCTTCCACCCATTTAACATTCCCAGTCTCCTAAGATTCACTCTCAGCTGATAAGAATTGTCTGGTGTTAACTGAAATAAAATACTAGGTGACAGCATCAATATCTTCAGTCCCTACGACTCACTCTTGGTTAAACATACTCGCCTGCCGATAGTTTAAATAGAATATTAGATCTGCCAAACACTCGTCCGATCATTCCATCACCTCTCGCAACCCCACGTATTCCACCTCCCTCCAACCAACTGTACCACCGGCCCTCCCGCCCCCACCCTCCCCCACCAAACCACACCCAGTCAACCCACTCTGGTAAAATTCTCCCCACACCTCATTCTTACACCCTGGAAGAGCCGCAGCGCAGGAAGGAGGCCAATGCAGCATCAGCAGGGAATCAAGTGTGTGAAAAATCCAAAGTATATTTTTGCATTTCTTTTTTTTTTCTCTTTTCTTGCCGCCAGATGTGAGGAGGATTAATTGCTGGATTCCCAGGCCGACGTACCGGAAATTAGCGGATCCTAAAGCAAACATGGAGGAGAAAATTAAAGAGAGAGAGAGAGAGAGAGAGAGAGAGAGACGAAAACAAATAGTTCTCCTTGATACTGGATAGCGAAAACTTAAAGACGGGAGGAAGGCCAGCGATCACGTAGGAAGAAGCAAGGATGTTTATAACCCCTTCAGCATCATGACATACTATACTGATATTATTTTCTTGCTGACACCTAACAATTGTGCTCAACTTAAACCATAACTCTAGAAATAAAGAGGTTAGGGAATATCTAACCTATATGAAGATAAATACAAGCGTCTAGTGATAGCAACGATAGACTATTGAATACGTCACTGAAGTCTAGCGGTTAAGGGGAGAGGTTACGATCCATTGGCGTTAAGGGAAAGAAAACCCATTGCCTGGTACGCCGAAAAAGAAGTGTTTACGCTCCTTCCCAGAGTTTGTGTGAGCCTAATTTGCGTGTGTGTGTTGTGTGTGCGGAGAGAGAGAGAGAGAGAGAGAGAGAGAGAGAGAGAGAGAGAGAGAGGGAGGGAGACAGACAGACTCCACACAGACAAAGACAGACACAGAGTTGGGCTGGGTTGAGAAGGAGATTATGAAAGTGTTGATCAGATTTATGAGCACAGCTTTTTACTCACACCACTTCATTCTTCAAAAGACCAATTCTTTACCATCTCTAACTTAAGGGAAAATAACGAGAAATAAGTAAACAAAATTAATTCTTAAAATATATTATATTTTTTTTGACACGGGAAAGTTTTTAGAGCCAGAAAGGTGACACTAGTTTGGCTTATTACCGTCAGAGAGAGAGAGAGAGAGAGAGAGAGAGAGAGAGAGAGAGAGAGAGAGAGAGAGTGCCGACTTTCCAAGAGATGAAGAAATGTCACTGATGACTCTAAACGCTGTCCCTCCTTCTCGGAATGGCCAAATTTGCCGCCTTAAAAGTTAAATTGTGCAAGCTTTTAAAACATTTTCCTCAAAAAATGAAAAAAAGAATTCCAAAAGTGATACAGATTTTCTCAGACAGGTTTTCTTGCATGACGTCGGGAATATTAGCAGCGGACGGGGAGTGAATTTAATAACCTCGTCATGCATATTCATACCTGGCGCTAAAATCTGATAAAGAATTACCACACCTCCACCAGCCCCAGCAGCCCCAGGTGTTGCTTGCCGGGAGGATTCCAGCGTCTCATCGAGGCTTTAACACTGGCGAAGAAGGAGAGAGAGAGAGAGAGAGAGAGAGAGAGAGTGTTTGATTATGAAGACGATGGAAGCCTGTAAGACTGGTACAGATGACAGCAAAAATGAATGGAAGATGGCTAAGACGGTAAAAATGAATGGAAGCGGCTTACAAGATGGCATATATGAGTGGACTTGATCACTAAGGATTGAAAATATATATGTATAAATAAATACATTAATATCTAACATAAATGGATGGACTGTGGTGTTAACTGAGGCAACTTTTGGGTGTACTATGGCTTTGAAAACTGTAGATATGGGTGGACTTCGACATAGAAAACCAAGAAAGCAAGATGTATACTGGATTACGATACAAAAAACTGATGTACCTTGCTCAGAAAGCGAAAACAGTGACGGACTGGCTTATAATACAATAATATGGATATACACTGGTTTAGAACACTACAAAAATGATATACTGGCTTAGAAGACTTCAGTAATGTTAGACCGGCTTAGGAGACAACAAAAATTATCAGACTGTGGTACAGAAGACAAGAGAATTTGCTTGGAATGGAGTTAGTAAGGAAAGGTACTGGAAGAACTATATATCAGACATCACTGTTAACGGAATAGTGTGTGATTAACCCCTTCAGTACGCCAGGTTTCTTCCTATAATTATCTGACGGTTACAATATAAACAAAGTCTTCACTCCTAAAGGGATGCTGGAGAGTGTCCCTAACATCTTCAGTGTGTGAGAAATCTCTTCTGAGATGAAATGGTGCTGGCAAGAATGAAGTGTAAATGACGTCATCATATTGAAAGTACTGAAATCCGTGAGAGATGGAAAATAAAGCGAGGGAGTTTGGATGGCAAAGGGTTTGGCATGAAGCAAGTTAGGCGAACTGTGGCTTAAAAAACAAGGGAAAGTGATGATTCAGGTTTAGGTACGACGTCATACATGTTAATTTTTACGATAATTATGTTGATTTGTATGATAATCTGTGAAGCAATGATATCGGTTAATTATGGCCTTGAGGCGAAAAGAGAGTTTGATGTCATGAATGTAACCTACCTCAACGTAAAAAAGAAGACTCAGTTTTTGCAACCACCAGACAGTTATATTCAGCTTACGATGAAGTTTCTTGTCTTAAGGTTAAAGAGTCTCTTGTAACCCATCCATGAGTGAGAACTTTTAACTATTTACTTTTTGCCACCACCAAACTATTTCAATCAGCTTAGAGTGGTCATTTGTCGCTTAAGAATTAACAATGAATGCAGTCTGATATATAAAGGAAAGCGATGGGTGGTTATTAAAGTAAAGCGTATTTAGGCTGATATTGCTATCGACTCATCTATTGGTTAGTTTATTATACAACTGTGCACTTAAATCCTTTCTTATATAATTGGTACACTGTACACTTGCTCGATAAATCAGTCAACTAATTTCTCAGAGCTAAAGCAGATCCGGAAAAATAAAGGGGGGATTTACTGAGCATGGAATAATGCAGAGGGGTTAGAGCGAGATAGACTGGCAGGTGTATTTTAAAGAAGGGTGAAGGCAAGTGAGTAGGCGAGAGAGAGAGAGAGAGAGAGAGAGAGAGAGAGAGAGAGAGAGAGAGAGAGAGAGGGAATTCTAAAAAGAGAGTGAGAAGCCTAAAGTGACAGAGAGGGAGGAGACTATAAAGAAAGAGACGGCGGTGGGGAGGGGAACCTAAGTGAGGGAGAAGGAGTCTATGAATAAAAGAGAGGGAGGGAGAGCGTGGGAGTGCGTAAGACCTATAAGAGTCTAATTAACAGCCTTCCCTTGCTGTAACACCCCTTTCCCCCCCCAGCCAGCAGCACTCTCAGGCCAACAGCACCAAGGCACAGCACCCCCCTCCCTCACAAAGCCGCCAGGCACAGAACAAACACCGTAGCGAGGAAAAAACCACATCAAATACTAGGCTGGTAAAAGTATCTCAGCTATATTTAGTTACACAAATACCCCCTGCGATAAAAAGAAAACGTGAAAAAATTATGTATACGAGATGCTTTTTTCACACGCTCAATACTGGGAATCTGTTTTTTGTTTTTTTGATTTTTTGAAGGCAGATGCTCGCCTCTTGTTCGGTTGTAAATAAAGGATTTTCGCTTTGTGTGCTGCCCTTTGAATGTTTTGAGCTATTGTTTCTGCTCCGTGTATTAGTCTGAATATTACAGTAATGATTATCCGGAAATGATAATCATGGAACGAACTTTCTTACTACCTTCGTTTACATGCTCGTTTGGGGGGTATTTGTGTGTGTGTGTGTGTGTGTGTGTGTGTGTGTGTGTGTGTGTGTGTGTGTGTGTGTGTGTGGCATGGGGTGGATGGGTTGGTGGGTGCGGGGGTGGGTAATTGTGTTTCGTGTGTGAGGTGTGTGTGTGTGTGTGTGTGTGTGTGTGTGTGTGTGTGTGTGTTGTGGAGTGGGGGGGGGGGGGGGGAGTGGATTTGTGTGTTCTGTAAGTGAGGGCTATGTGTGTGTGGGTAGGGGTTGGTGGGTGGGAGGGTATATACAGTATATATATATATATATATATATATATATATATATATATATATATATATATATATATATATATATATATATATATATATATATATATATATATAAGGCGTCATCACTTTGGAAGAGCTAACTTTTCAGTCCATTAACACTTTTCATATTTTGTTCTTGGTACCTCCAGGTGACTTTATTCAACTTAAGGACACCTAATCTTGAAGGGGTTAATGAAGGCTGTACCTAACCTAATGTTGCAATTTTCTCACTGAAGCCGTACGAAGTGATCTGGAGATGACATGAATATATTATGACTTACGACCTCGTTGAGGCAGGGTTAAAATGAGGCTAGAAATGCTGTACTGTTATGGTGTGGGGAGAATATCTGTGCTGAAATAATGCTGAAAAGAGGTCAGTGGGACAGATGGTTCTTATGTATATCCCTCGCTATACATTGGGTGATAGGTTTTGGCGGGTTGACTGCATGTGCCATATACACACCGTTTTTATCATCTGTGCTGAGTTTCTAATAATAATAATAATAATAATAATAATTATAATTATCATTATCATTACTACTACTACTACTACTACTGCTACTGAAGCTACTGTTGCTGTTTTTGTTGGGTTAATAGTAGTAGTAATAGTAGCAGAAGCAGCAGCAGCTGTACTGGTAGTCGTAATAGTAGAAAGACCCAATTGTATTTCCTTCTATTTCTGCCAAATTACACGAGTAACTGAAAAATTAAAAAATCTCTGATTTCCTACATTCCCGTTATAGAAAAGAAAAAAAAATGTTGGTGAAAACCCATCAAAGCAGCTGGTGAAAGAGGACTGATTCTTTAGAGGAAAATGAAGTAATCAAGTTCCCAACCATTTTTCACCATTCTGGGCACAAAAACAAGCTGAATGGTGCAGACCCCATCAAAGTCGGGCTTCCAAGACCCATACGTTGCTGGACCCTCATAATTCACATATTTTCATCACACCAAAGCCTTATCTGACAAATATTACTGGAAATATTATTGGAAATCATCAGGAATTGAAGCAGTCGTTAATATTCAAGGTGAAGGTTGTCATTAGGCCTTTGCAATTTTCATTAAACTATTTCACGTTGGAGTTTTTACTCGCTGAGGAGATCATTGCAAGAGTTTTTATTTTTTAGCTGCTTTATGTGTGTAGTATTCAAATTAAATATTTGTAGCAGAAACTGAGCTCGTTGATTGCCGTCTCGTTTTTTGGGTCTTGTACTTAGTGTTGGTTTTCGGATGGTCTCAGTTGTCTCAGATCAGCACTGGGGGTTGCTGTGACTTAAGGTGGCTATAATACTAACACTTTCCTCCTTGCCATTTCTTTGTTTAGGTCTGTACGTCTGCAGTTGCTTCTCCTTGCGTAAACCTTCATTGTCAGTACTGGGTCATGGAGTTAAATTATTAGTCCATTTTTCTCTGTCATTTGGTCACTTAGATCGCTATGTCCGGTTTCCTTCTTCTTTGCATGAATGTTTATCATAAGCATTAAGTCACGAAGCTGTTATGACCTCAGGCAAATTAACTTATGTACATCCCACTTTCCTGTTTGGGTTGCTGTGTCTGTTTTTCTTTTTCTTTGGGTAAGCGTTCATCGTACTGTAAGTATTAGGTTGACAATGAGGCTGTTTTGCTCTTAGGCTTTTGTATTATCGTTTTTCTTTTCTTTTCAATAGCGTAGCTGTAATGGCCTGTTCAGTACGATGAGGTCACTCTGCTTTTGTATTTGTTGCCTGTGGATGTACTTATATTGGGAAGCATCTTTTGTAGTGAAGGAGTTAAACGTATTTCCATTAACCCCTTCACTACAAAATGTCTCCCCGAGCCTAGGTAATACCGTATAGCAGTAGCAAACATAAATGAAAAAGAAAGTGTTAATCTTATGTCAGCAGGGCAGCAATAAACATGTCCTAGAGTGTGGTTTGTTGGTGGCACTGGATGCACTGCCGTGGTGTTGGTGGGGTGCGCAGAAGGAGCTTTGGGAAATTAACGGTGCCTCTTTCTCCTCTTTCTTAGCTCCGTGTTTCGTATGTTATTCCTTAGTATTTTAACCCCTTCACCACGACAGGTCCTTCCAAGATGAATAATATCGTCTTGTGTTGGTCGAAACAAAATAATGACGTCATTGTACTGAGATGACTCACTGACATTCCTTCAAACTCCTTTAGAAAAAGATGTCAGATAATAATCTAGAGAGAAGGTGCTGGTCAGGCCTCCTACATCGACGCGAACACAACTTTGAAGGATTGCAGTTCAGGATTATAAGTAGCAGGTTGAGTGGGGTGGAATAAAGGACACAAAGGTGGGAGAAGAGAACTATGTAGAGTGGTGGAGGTAGAACGGTGTGGAGTGGTGTGGGTAGGGGACTGTTTGGAGAGGTGGGGGTAGGAGAATGCGTGGAGTGGTGGGGGTCTGTGGAGTGGTTTGCGCAGGACTGGTTGGAGTGGTGGGGGTTTGGGTTGTGTGGAATTGTGGGAGTTGGACTGTATAGCATGCAGTGCGCTGGAGGGTTGAGTGGGATGGATGTAGACAAATAATCAGATAGACAGTGATCGGTAGAAGAACAGAGACAACTGTCACAGACAAAGTAGAAAGCAGAGAAGGACGACGAGTGCTTCAGATCCAGAACATTGTGGGCGTCGGACTAACCGGCGAGAGAGAGAGAGAGAGAGAGAGAGAGAGAGAGAGAGAGAGAGAGAGAGAGAGAGAGAGAGAGTTGGGGAGGAGGAAGAATTGCACAGAACATAAAGATAACCAGTGCATCTTGTCCAGGACGCGGTAAGAGAGAGTTCCACAGAGTTACACAGACTTCCAAAGTTACACAGAGTTATCAACCACACAGACGTTATGGGACTGTAGAGGCGGCCCGACCTTGAAACTAGCTAACAGACTATCTCTCTGCAGAGGGCGACGAATAACAGAAATCCAAGGACACGATGACATTAAAAAAGGTCTTCCCTATCCTCGAGACCTTCCGACCATTAACCATAAAGAAACACAGGTAGGGGAAACACCTTGCAAAACTGAAGTGCCGAAGGGAAATTAGACAGGAAAGACAGGAATTAGTTCTACTAGGAAGGCCCTTTTCCCAGGATAAGCAACAAATATTACTAGAACTCTAGGTAAAGAATGATAGATAGTTTAGAGAGCATCAATGGCTAACGAGTGCTTTTGGACCTGACTCTGTGTGGGAATGGGACAGGGCAAAGGAGGGGAGCCAAGTCCAGAACCGGCTATAAAATCGAGAACAGAATGGCCCTCTCTTACTGCCTCTCTCGGCTCCCTCCTGAAAGGTCGGAGGTCGTGGCGGCACCGTTGCTTCCTTACATCCACCTCAAGGGATGCTGGCTGAAGGAAGGAAGAGAGAGACAGATAGATAGATCGATCGATCAAACGATATATATATATATATATATATATATATATATATATATATATATATATAGTGGAGAGAGAGAGAGAGAGAGAGAGAGAGAGAGAGAGAGAGAGAGAGAGAGAGAGTGTGAGAGAGATCATCATCAGCTCGTAATATTCCACTGCAGGACATAGGCCTCTCCCAAGCATTTCAACTTACCCTGGTCTGGTACTATTTCTTTCCATTCCAGTACCCTAAGATCTCTAATGCATTTTCTGCATTCATCCCTTGCTCTTTCTATTTTGTCTGTTACCCTGACTCTCCTGATGTATTTTTTAAAAATTTCACCACACCACGTAGTTGCTGGTCTTGCTCTTGGGCTTTTTGAATCAGTTATTACCCAGTCTGGTGCTTTCTTTGACCATCTGTTGTCGTGTCCACTTCAAATGTTGCCTGCCCACTGCAATTTTTTCTTTGTAAGTGATTCTGTTACATCCTCTATTTCAGTTTGTTTACCTAATTCCAGCTGACTCTTTCTTACATCTTAAAGTGATTCCAAACATCGGTCTTTCTATACCTTCCTGGGAACTTCTCACCTTTCTTTCCAGGGGTTCCGTCATTGTCCATGTCTCTGTGCCGTCACTCATTATGGGGAGAGCACAATTTCAGTATTTAGAATTTTCCACCTTAAACATGAACGTAATGATAAAGTACCCTGTAATATGTTACTTTGTCTACCAAACGCGCTGCAACCCAGCTGATAACGTCTATATATTTCAGGTTTGAATGGCAGGATAGTATGTGCAAGTTGCTTTAGGTATACAAATTTATGAACCAATTCTTAAACTTCATCTTGGAATTATATCTCTCTCCAAAATAAAACAATGGACAAAGACCTAAGTTATATATATATATATATATATATATATATATATATATATATATATATATATATATATATATATATATATATATATATATATATATATATATATATATATGTATTTATGTATGTACGTATATGTATATAGGCCTATTTATGTTTATATCTATATCTATCTATAGAGATAGATAGAAGGATATAAAGATAGATATAGATGTGTGTGTGTATGTGTGTGTGTGTGTGTGTGTGTGTGTGTGTGTTTGAGTTATATCACTATCCCGACAACCTTTTCTGCTTAATGGTGAGGTGGAAACCTGTCTGAGATACTTCCCTGATTCTTCCCTACCCATCCCATCATGTGGAGTTTTCCTGAACTCAACACACTCCTTTCCCGTCCTATCCCGCTGATATCCCTTCCATAGGCATCTCCCATTTTCTAAATCCTTTTAGCCAACTAAAACCAAATTTTATTGACTAAAACATTATTTCCCAGCGGATGGCGGGCGGCCATCGTTTTCCTTTCTGGCCAACTGCGTCCCTCTTAAGACCGTCATTTCCGCTGAAAAAAGAACATTTTGGGCGCACCGGATCTCGGGTTGGGAGACATCGTTTGGGGGGAGTCTCACGCGGCCCACACCCGCCATGGCTCTTAATTTCTACAAACAAAGGGGAAAGTAGGCCTTCACGAGCGATGATTCACCACTTCACTACGATAATTTCTTTGCCACTGTAATCAGGTTACCGGCAGACGATTACAGTCAAGTTAGAGATGACTTAACAAAGGGGTTTTATTATTGTTGTTGCTGCTGTCGTTGTTGTTGTAGTCCCAGACATTGCTGGGTTTATCCCACAATCATCCTTTCAAGGGATAGAGAGAGAGCTGAGGGCAGCAGCGGCACCCGATTATATCGGTGACACGTCGTAAAGGCGTCTTTCTCCAGCAGCACTGAAGGGGTAAATGGAGGTTAAATCTATCTCCTATAGTTCGAATGGTCATGTAAGTACTTCTTAGCACATCATTTTGTCTCTCTGCGATCGGTCCGAAAGTCCAACCTTAGTTGTAAATTAGTAACTGCATTGGGCAATTAAGCATTTTGTATTTATGTTAGATTTTGCTTTAAGGTGAAAAAAATCAGCTTGTAGTGAAAGAATTAACTTTTAGTGCCGCTTAACATTAGCTTTTAAGTGTCAATAAAACTGAACCTTTTCAGAAGTCGTACTTTGTATTTTACTCTGCTGAACGTCAGACAGTTTCATTTCACTAAGAAGAGATCCCTCTGGATGAAGGTGTGAAGAAGAATACCTTTGCGATGAACACAAAATGTAGAACTAAGAAGACTTTGTTAGTATTTAAAACGGTGGCTGTAGAGTATGGTTAATTAAAATTAATGCAGAGAGAGGTTGAGCCTTGAACCTGTTGGAGTGATGCAGCAGGTGTGAGAAGGTTATCGTGGTACGAGTCTCCGACACTGAGGGATGTGGAGGTGTCGAAGCGGCGGCCACCACAAGACCCATCGCTTGATAGTTTTCTCATTATGTCGCTGCCACTCTTCCTGCCGCACATTATCTGTTCCTGTCGCCCCATCCACCCCGGCCAAGCTATCATACTTTCCGTAGCCTGTGACCGCGCCCTATCTTGGGTCACCCCGCACAATGGCACACAGGGGAGCCACAACTCTTACCCTTCTGTTCATCGCCTGTTTCGTCACTCTTTTGTCACCCCATACTTGTTCTGTGTCAAATATCGTCGGATGTATATATTCTTCAAACTCGGTAAGTCTTAGTTTGTGTCTGAATAAAATTGCTTCCACACATGTGCTGTAAAGGACGTTGCCATTTCGACAGACAAGTTAGCAACATATAGTTATCGAAAACCCTTTGTCCCTTGATTACAAAGTTATTACTGATGAAGAAAATAATAACTTAATGTTTTATGGTCACGTATTTGTGGATTCTGCTGCCATTTGTTTAGCTCCTATGACTCACTTTCTGAATAAAATTGTATGGCTTTTTCTAGAACATCATACAAGAGAACATCCCATCATTAAAGAGATTTAATGGTGAAAGTATAAAAGATATGATTCCCGTGACTCTCAGCTGAATATAGTGTAAACTGGAATAGAATACTGGATTTATTCCGCCCATGCGAGAGCTAACATTACTGAGAAGCAAGAAAAGATATGATCAGGAGTTGGTATTGCAATATGGCTGTGGTCATTGTGGCGAGTGTACGAGGCAGGGCAGTGTCAGGAAAGCTAGTGTTATGGCCACCTTACTCTCTTTGAACAATGGCTACCAGTTTTACTCATCTCTTTTACCTTCACAGTCTCTCTCTCTCTCTCTCTCTCTCTCTCTTAGTAGCTGAGGTCCTCTGTGACGTCGTAAGTAAAGTTGACAACTAACTGTACTTGCCATGCACTGAGTCGTGTCTAAAAATTCGTTTAAGACTTTAGAGTGGAGTTGCTTTTAGACACATTAAAATTCTCTTAAAAGTTTGAAGAAAACCTAATTTTGGCTGACGAACTATTGCTCCATGCAAGTTTTATCATCACCATGAAAATGTCTTTAAAGTATTCTCTCCTTTTTGACTAAGAAGATTGAAATTCGGTATATCCTGTGAGAGAAAGTCCATTTAAAGATATTTATGGCCGTGTATCTGGATGCTATCTCACACTTTTAATATTTGAGAAAAAGCATCATTATGATGATGATGGTGAGGATAATGATGGCGATGATGAAATAAAAAAGGATGATGGTGAAATGCATACACAAAGTGGGACCCAGATAAAGATCACAGGTATATAACCAACATAGCCAGAAATAAAATAATACAGCCTTACGCTTCAGTAATACCATTTGTTCCTTAATTCCTTGCCTAGGGTTAGAGAGCCCTCATGAATACTGAAGTGGGCTGACGGGGTTAATGCATTATTTAGGTG